>NC_068279.1:8646539-8919039 GCF_025860055.1 Xyrauchen texanus | reverse complement strand
GGTTTAAATACACAGACAAAGTGGAGACAGAACAAGACACAGGTGGAAACAATGATGAGTGCAGGCAGTGAGGGAGGCCGGGAATTGTGGGAAATGTAGTTTTAGACAAGGACAGTGAAACACGGGGCGGACAACAAAGAAAACGTGACATGGAGCGTGAACGGTGACGGGTGAAAAGGAAAACACGGAGCAGACAAGGAAACATGACAAGAATGTGAATAGAGAAACATAGAACACAAGACAACAGTGAACATGACAGAATAAAAGAAACTACAAAAAGACTACAAAACCAAAACAGGAATTAAACTAAACTTCATGATGACAGTACAAAAACAAAAGACAACAGGGAACATAACATATAGACAAACATTTTGTAAGGCTTAGAGCATAAGATTTAGCATTTTTTTCTTTTTCAAACTCTCTTCCACATAAACCCTGCAGTGTACAGTATATTTACTCAATTTCACACAAACCTTTATCTTTGTAAAAAATTATCTAAAAAACTTAGATTTTAAATGGTATATAGCAGTTTCTTTTGATTTCTGTATAGTCATACAATTTTAGTAATTTATTTGCACATGAAGAAATATACATGTAGAATGTAAGTATATTACGAAGAAGGAAATAACAGTACACACCGTAGTCCAGCAACCATGGATGTCATGTCCATGTTAGCAATCCCATTTTCTCCAAAAATACTGTATCAAACCAATAGTACATACAGTGCAAATTCAATAAGACATTCACTTTAGTGCTCATAAAGCACATTTACTTTGAAGTTGTACTCATGCTCTTGTGCGGATTCAAAGCGAGAGGAATCTCCTGACAGTTTAAATGGCCTGGATTGCCTGCTTGGATTGTCACGGAGTGACCATCCTGATTTTTGAATCAGAGGAACTTTTGATCCTTACCCTGAAGTTTTGATTCTGGCTGATAGAATGCACGCTTCAGAGGAAGATATTAGAAGAGCGCGCAACAGGAAGAAAACACTGGATTTCGTGAGGTCCGTAAATTACATCTGTTTAAACGAGATATCTGAATATTTGCAAATGGCATATAATAGAACATTTATTTGCATTTTATCATTAGAAAAGAAAGTTAAAAGTTACAGGGAACTGTTGAGGAGAGAGAGGGAGAATGAAACAGGCAAGCACTTTAACATTATGAGCTCAAACGCATCTGTCGCGGGTCTGATATGCAGACCGTTTTAAATTAGACTGTGTTGCACATAGATCTATTATTGTAGTAACACGATGGCGCGCAGGGTTGGAGAGTTACTTTTGAAATGTATTCCACTACAGATTACAGAATACATGCTGTAAAATTTTATTTGTAACGTATTCCGTTAGATTACTCAAAGTCAGTAACGTATTCTAAATACTTTGGATTATTTCTTCAGCACTGGTAGATTTTTTCACTTGTTTTAATTATAAAAAGTAAAATACACATTAATTATACATTCTCTGAAAAACCTAAATATCTTATGCAGTGTTGTTTCTAAAGCAAGATAAATAAAATGGATCTTGTTTTAAGGATTTTTAAATATTTTTACAGGAAAACAATACAAGAATTATTATCAAGAATGTCTTTTGCCCTAATATCAAAGGTCTTACTAGAAAAAAGAAATTATGATCCAACGTGAATTTTCTTGATAAAAAAAGAATATGATTGTGCCTGGTAAAATGGCTAGAAAGAGCATTTTAGCTTAGCATAAAATGCATGAAATGACAATTTCCACAAGGTTTATTTCTATTTCTGCTGCACCAAACTTACTCCAAACTTACGTCTCTGTCTGCTTGTATGAATGTAACACATCATAAGAAAGTTTCACCGCTGTTCGAATGCACTTTGGATCGCATCATTTGTATGTATAAATGTTTTCCATCTGAAAGGACTAAATATTAAATTAAACAAATGACAATAAAATGCAAAGTAATCTCTGCAATTATCAAAATACTTTTTGAATGTAACTGTATTCTAAATACCAATTATTTAAATTGTAACTGTAGTGGAATACAGTTACTTATATTTTGTATTTTAAATACGTATTCCCGTTACATGTATTTCATTACTCCCCAAACCTGATGGCACGTAACAACAAAACGAACTGTGACTGGTCGTTTACATGTCTCAGTCGCTTCACATGCAATCACGTGATTTTTGCCACTTTAAAAATAAAAAAAGTCAGAATATCGACTTATTTATTGGCTTCTGCATTATATTGGTCAACCACTATTAAAAATGATAAGTGTGCTTTCAGGATAACACTTACCAATAGTAAAAAGCACCAGTGCAAAGTAATGACTTTTTCTCTTGCATTTGAGTGCAGTTCTCTTTCCAGATTACTCTAATCTGTTTATTCTTCTCCTCGTTAAACTAGAATCTGCTGGGGTAAGATATTCTCCCACCTTCCCTTTTCTCCTATGGGCCATCTGCTTCTTAACCCACACACAAACACACTTACACTCTTTTCAACTAAAACCCTCTGCATTTTTAATGAGGTTTGCAACCGAGAAGGAGCTTGCAGGGCTACAGTGGCCTGGGGCAGGACCTTCTAGCAGCATAAGAGTGAACTCATCTCTCCAGTCTAGCCAGAAAACACTAGGGGTACGGAGGAGGATCAGTAACACCCCCCAATTGCCCTTCACTGTGGGCCTCTTTAAAGCTCAGTGACACAGAGAAAAATAAGAAAGAATAATATCTGTTTTTAAATATTATCGATTAAGTAGGGAGGAAAGGAATGTGTCATTCAGAGTGAGCATATACATTTGAAGTAAATGCTAACAAGGGTAAATATACGCATAAGTGACCAGCATTTTTCAGCCTGCATAACAATAATGATGTTTCTCCAGTAATGCTGGAGAGATCTGACTGAAGCTAATTGGTCTTGTTGGGCACTACTTCAGCTCTAAGATTTATTACTGCAAAAAATATATATATATTTTATTTTTCAGGGCTTTATAACTGTTTTTAAAAATTCTGTGTGACTTCTTTGTGCTGCATGTGCTTGTGGTAATTACAATGAAAAGAAAGCTGAATGCTGAATTTACAGATGGTACTGGTTGAATCAGTGACATCCGTTTGGTTGTAAATGTTGCTGTCATTATCCATGTTGTACACATCAACATCAAAGTCAGGTGGGCCCTGAAGGCTAGGTAGCCTCATGAATATGTATGCAGTGAGAAATTTAAAGACATAGTTCACCAAAATAAATAAATAAATAAAAAAACTCATTTACACACTCTTATGTCATTCCAACCCGGTATGACTTCTTGTTATTTTGTGTTGTGGACTGAGAGCCTCAGTCACCATTAACTTTCATTGCATCTTTCTTTCATACAAGAAAGCGAATAGAATAGTGACGGGCTGAAATTCTGCTTAACATATCCTTTTTTGTTCCACCTAAGAAAGAAAGTCTATAACATGACAGTGAGTAAAGGATGACAGAATTATTTGAGGGTGAACTAACCCTATAAAGGGAGTAATGTCAAGAGAGACAGGGACTGAAAATATGATAGACAGAATTCTATAAGCAAAATTCAGAAATCTGTAGCATTTAGGGCTGGGTAAAACTATTGATTTTCCAATGCATCTCGGTCTTCATTTGAACGATTTTTATATTGATTCTTAAATCCCAAGATCAATTTTTAACTCTATTTGGCAACTCTCTACAGTGCGAGTAATTCACTCACATATACGACTAAAAACGTCTATGATGTTTAGGTTTCACTCAACAGTGATTGTACAGTGGGGAAAAAGTTCAGCACGAAGATCCTTTCACTGTGTGTTGGGAGTATAAGTTTGATTTCACTCGTTTTGTGTAAAGCTGGCACCACACTGGCAGACTCAAAACAGCTCGATTTTGGGAGAGGGTGTCACACATGCAGACTGTTTTGTTGAAATCTCACTCTCTTCAGCCGATTTACCATGGTGGAGAGGTAACAGATATACCAACTCAACTCCATTCTCTCTCTTTCATGCCCTGTCACGTGGGGTTCACCAAAATAACAACAGGAGAACCGTATGAGCATAAATAATGTATTAGAGTAATTTAGAATGTGATTCATTGAGTAACTTTACTTTGCTGTAAAACGTGGATGTCCATATGCAGCTCTCAGTGAGTAAAGAAATTATGTTCATTAAAAACAGACTGTTGTGCCTCCAATTTAGGATTTCATTAGTCATTTTAGTGTGAAAAAACATTTGGTGACAGAATGCTTATGGATTACAATCAGAGCTGCAGCTGAGTGAGATGAAAACGTTCAGATCAGCTTGACATCTTGTCAGTTCTTTGGTAAAATAAGAAGCTCATTGGTCACTTCAAGAAAACACAAAAGCCCACCCCTGCGACAGAATTTCTTTTTCTGTCATGTTGGATCCCTTGTTCGAACCATTAAATCAGCAGGGAGTCCTGGTGGTCAAGGGAATATTGACCTCCTGCTGGCAGACGCTAATGGGTGCTTCAGTCCTGTGTCCGAATAGCCATACTTCTCTATTATACAGTATGCCAAAAACATTATGCCGATGGAGTAGTATGTCTGAATCCAAAGTATTCATGAAGCAGTAAGCAAGTAACACAAACATGACCTACTATTTCTGGCGAGATTCTGACGTGCGGATCCACTGGGCATTTAATGATCCCATAATCCCTTGCTGAGGCGAAGTCACGTTCAAAATGCTGGACTTAAAAGAACAGTGGTGAACGGCGAGTCAGACGGCTTTTCTCAACTTTAAATGTTACATACTGTATAAGATAATGGTTCCTTGTGCTTAAATGGAGCTTGTTTAACACAACCAGAGCAGATCATTTTCAAGATGTTGTTCTTACGTCATATATGCGGGTCATGGGTCAATGACCATGTCCCTGGATGATGTCCAAAATCTATTCACTTTAGCACTTGTTCTAAAAATCAATGCAAATACTTTTAAATAGTACAAATTATGCATGTCAACAATTAACATGCAACAAAACATATTAATGAACATTGTAACTAAAATACACACATATGAAATTAAATGGAATAGAGAGCTTGTGAATTGGAATTTAATCAAAAATTATGCATCATTACCTAGCCCTGGTACCATTATTATTCTCTCTTTATCGTTCACTGACAACCAAGTGATGACAAATGCAGAAAAAAAGTATCTTCTGTGATTTGACAATATTAATCATTATCACTCAAACATCAAAACATCACCTATAGTGTTTGCATGCCTTTTACAAGGCATAGAGAACAAGAAAGAAATGTATCCATGGTAAATTTTAACGACTGATAGAACAGCTATGTGTTGACAGACGCCATTATAACATTTGTCCTAATGCACTAAATGCAGGACTACAAAGCTATTTTAAGGACCACAGTCAATCCACCAATATTGGCTAGATGTTCAGGATCAAGGATAAAGTTGCAAAATATGTGTGAATTGCCACAGTTTCCTAAAATGAGACTAATCTGGATGGAAACGAATAATACATGCACACAGGCAGGAGAGTAAATAACAAATCAGTTACGCTCTCCTTACTGGAGTAACAAGTAAGGCTTGATCCTGATTAACAGGAAAAGAAGAAAAGGGAATTAAAGCGTTGGAACCCTACAGAGCACCCTGCACTCTCTATCCTTCTGTTTCTCTCATCCTCTTTCTCCTTTTCTCTCTCTTCAACACACTGCCATGCCTCCTAATTCATGGGTGAGGGAGAAGGCGATGAGATCCTCTTCATGTCCTAACCTAAGGGCGTGATGAAGGCTGTACACTGACTTGATTCATTAGGACTCCATGTAGCCTCTCGCTCTGCTGTGCACTTGTGTGTTCACAAGTGAAACTGATTGCCTCCAGTGAAGGACAACCAATGATGAATGAAGAGAATAGACACAAGTCACACTGACTATGATTGTGTTACATGTTTCTTATGTGACATAAAATGCTGTAAAAATATGGCTTGAAAATACAGTAATTGAGAACAACTGAACAAAAACTAATTAGAAAAAAAAGAAAAACTTTAACCGTCATGTTTTGTTGAATGTGTGTGTGTGTGTGTGTGTGTGTGTGTGTGTGTGTGTGTGTGTGTGTGTGTGTGTGTGTGTGTGTGTGTGTGTTGTTTAGGCTATGTTAGGGGTCCCATAAACCCCAAAGATTTACATGTAAAAAATTATCATAGTAAATCAATGGAAATACTTTAAAATAAGGTTACAGTACATTTGTTAAAAATTAGTTGACATGTTGACTTTTTTTTTTTTTACTTTAAATTCTCCTCCCTTCATGTGAATCGCCAAAAACAAAAGATGAAGAGTGTGACAGTGAAAGTGGAGATTAATAGCAAAAAACTGACTTTGGAACATTGATCTGTTTCTCACCTACACTTATCATATCGCTTCTGAAGACATGGATTTAACCACTGGATTTAATTTTACTTTTACAATTTTGGTAACCATTCACTTGTGTTGTATGGACCTACAGCATTGAGATATTCTTCTTAAATCTTTGTTTGTATTCAGCAGAAGAAAGTCATACACATATGGGATGGCATGAGGGTGAGTAAATAATGATGTAATTTTCATTTTTGGGTTAACTATCCCAAATGTAACCTTATTGTAAAGTGCTGCCAAATTAACAATATTACAGCAAGAAAAATAAAATCCCTTCAAATTATTTTTAAATGTTCCTCTGACCTAATCAAAACCCAACAGCCAGACATTATTGATATTATTAACTCGCTTGTGTAACACAAATTAGACATGCACTTTTCCGAAAAGTGACTGTTATCCAATATACTTACGTTGCTTCTTTTGGCATCAATTTGCCAATATGGTATAAAAGATACAATAAAAAAATGTGCAACTGACAGGAATGTACTGCTACTACATGTATAGCAATCAGATAATCTTTTCATCTCATTTAAAAACGCATTGCTATTAACCTATACATTATATATCTGAGGATTCTTAAACATCCAACAGAGGTAAATGTAACCTGTTTCTTGCAGAACAGTTAGAAAATGTCTTGAAGTATCAACCTAAAACTTAAGTGTTAAGTTTGTGTTTCAAGCAACCAAAATCAAAGCAGAACATGAGGGTTACAGAAATGTGATCGCTTAACAATTTTACAATTGTCAAGATAAAGACATAAGGGGACACAAGAAGCCTCAGGCCCAAGCACTCACTTTGACACGGCTCTCCGTGCGGTTATGCTGGCCACGATGATGCTCTCGGGTCGCGGCATTGCCACGGCTTTGAACGTGCCCTTCCAGAACTTCTCAAAAAGCTGCTTCTCTCCCTCAAGTGCACCGGCCATGGCGCCACGATGTTCGGAGGAAGATGATACCGAAAAGACCTGGGACCAAACTGAAGTCTCGGAAACACGGTTCTGTGCTGGAGTTTCGATGTAGCCTCACAGAGTTGGTACTGTTTCTGCGGCAGCACTAGGGAGCTGTCCAAGTTCTGAAACCAACCGTTTGTTTGATAGAAGAGAGCTTCTTTTCGCTGTGCTTCACTAGTTTTACTTTACATATAAACGTTTGAGAGTCCGTGTTGAGCGTTTTAACTTCTTTTGAGAGTCCGTTTTAAATGTCTACTTACGTTTCCCCCTCAGTTCCATGACGGACGCTACGGCGACCGTTACAGCGGCAGCTTCTATTTATTGGCTAGGCTTCCCCTCTCGCGCATCATTCGCCTCAGCGCTCGCGCCTCCCGCCTTCAGTTCAATTTGAGCGTCGGAGCTAGCGACACAAACCCATCCTTTGTGCAAGTCGCGATATCAATTAAACTCCAGGCGATTTGAAAGAGGAAAAACAAGAACAGAGCGGTGAGATCGGTGCCAACGTGTGTGTTAGTATTCAGAGTTGGACTAGTGTGGAAAAATCAGCTGATGGTGGCTCGTTTTGTTGCATGCACCATGTGACGTTAAAGAAAATGAGACTGAGGGGCTACAGGTCACAGGGAATGGAACCATACCTCTCTCTCTCTCTCTCTCTCTCTCTCTCTCTCTCTCTCTCTCTCTCTCTCTCTCTCTCTCTCTCTCTCTCAATTTTAAATTTCCAAAGCATTAATACACAAAACAGATAATGACAAAAAATAATAATGAAACAGTTCAAATAACAATACAAATGTAGTAAAATAAAGTGCCAGGTAATGGTTAAAATAAAATAAAAACTACATTAGCAATATACACTGTATACAATATAAAATAAAATAAGCATTTAACAAGATATGAACATAAAAAAATACTGTGAACGAATTACATAAAGGCAGTAATTGGTTTCTGAGGGTGTGCATTAAAAAATGAATTTTGCAGCAACTGATGCATGATTGTGCTCAACTGGAAAACTGTGGCATGAGGTTGGAGAGTTTGACAAAGTGTTACTCTCTCACCTCTGTAAATTTCTTACAGTGAAGGAGAAAGTGTGTCTTTTTCTCGACCTCACCAGTGTCGCAGTGAGCACAGATTCGTTCTTCCTTTGGAAGCCATGCTTGTCTGCGTATCCCTTTTTCTATGGCCAGACTGTGATCACTGAGCCTTGGTGAGGATCCGTCTCTGTTTTGGATTTCTTACAATGTGGCGATATTCTGCCAGATTATACTTTCTGTTTAGGGTCCGAGAACATTCCAATTTGCTTTAGTTTCTACTTTAATTTTCCCAATCGTCCAAATATGAATATTTGCTTTCTTTTATGATTTGGTTTATTCTGATTTGGTTTTGTTCAGCAGTGCTGGTCTGAAACTTGTGTTTGTTAGTTGTAAGTGGGCTTGTAAATTTCAGAGCCAGCTGACAAAGGGGACTGGTTTTAAGCTTCAACTCATGGGTTTAAGGGCTTCATGTTGCAGTGTGTTACTTGAATTTAGGTGTGCCCAGAATTTGAGGGATTGTTTTTCAATATGTATAATTAGGGAGTATCTACCTAGTTCGGCCTGGCATGCATTAGTAGGTGTTCTTCTCTGAACTCTTAGTATTTTTCTACAGAATTCTGCCTGCAGGGATTCTATGGGGTGTTTGTCCCATTTAGAGTAATCTGCCAGACAGGGTGGACCCAAAACCTTACATCCATACAGTGCAATAGACATAATAATACTATCAAAGATTTTACATCAAATTGTTACAGGAATGTCTGTTTGGGTAAATGTGCTCTTAATAGCATATCATGCTCTTCTAGCCTTCTCTTTTAGTGCATTCACTGCCAAACCAAAACCCCCTGAAGCCCTGATTTTTAGACCAAGGCAGTCATAGTGTAGGGTGTGTTCTATTGCAGTGTTTCCCAGAGTGAATGTGTATTTGGTTTCCTGTAATCCAGATCTGACAGTAGTTCTCAAGCAGTTCCAGGTGCTGCTGTAGCCATTGTGCAGTAGCTGTCAGCAGCACCAGATTATCTGCTGAGAGAATACATTTAACTTCAGAATTATTTTGAGTAAGACCAAGTGTTGCAGATTGTTCCAGTGGCACTGCTAACTCGATAATGTAAAAGTTGACTGCAGCTCTGTATCACTTCATGCCTATATGAACTCTGCATACATACATTCATAGATTTGATAGTGTCATACATTTTACCCCCAGTGCCAGATTGTAGAATTTGATAATACAGACCATCATACCAAATGGAATCAAATGCTTTTTTAAATGAATACATTTTGCCTTTGCTTTTTTGATGAACTGATTATCATTAATTGAGTCTTCAATTTCATTTAGAGTGTAGTTTAGATGTTGTTGCTTTTTGTGGCATACTGTATTTTTATAACCCCTGAGTGCTTTACAATAATTTTGCCTGGTTTCAGCTTTGTGTGGCTCTCTGTGTTTTTGATTGGAGAGCTGTCTGCGTAGTTCTCTTTTAATTTTACATTCTTTAACAAACCAAATTTCATCCCCAGTTTTTAGCTTAATTTTCTTGTATGTATGGAGTAGGTTTGCTTTGATTGAGCACCTTTGATAAATATTATTTATTTGTTGTACTATGGAATTTACGTCAGTCTTGTTAGCCATAAACTGTGTTATTTGAAATCTATTAATTAGGTTAGACATTTCTTTGGAGCTAATTGCACTAAGGAATTCGTACTCACGTTTTGGGGTCTATTTGAATGCTGAGTTTAGTTTGAACAGGTTGCTGGGCTCTTGGTCTGTTCTAAGGTGTTGAATTTTCTTTAGGAACACATTCATTTGACAGTGGTCTGATAAGGAAGTCTGTGGTCTGACAGTGAATGCACGTATCTCTCTCTCTCTCTCTCTCTCTCTTATTCTCTCTCTCTCTTCCGTACTTGGACAAAAGACTGTGCCTGTTGCCTTAATCAGAATAACAAAAATACGCATGGGTTGGTGCGGCAGCAGAGGGAGCATGTATCAGGCACAATACTCCTGAGGCAAAGCATTTCCCCCCATCAGCCCTGGAAGCCCCAGAGCAAACCCGCCCCCTCCCACTCACAGCAACCACCTGTCACTGGAAACCACCCTGCAGAGTGTAACAGTGATAGTAATACAAACAAAAGCAACAAGCCACCTCAGAAAGCTTCATTCCACCAATGTAGACATATGTAGACTCCTCATATGCAAGTCATTCTTTCTATGTTAAATTGTGTGGTAATTCTTCATGTTAATTCCAGTTAAATGAATAGTTTCCCCAAAACTTGAAATTTTCTCATAATTTACTCACCGTCATGCCTCATCTAATATGTTTATGACTTTCTTTATTCTGTAGAACACACATTTATTTAGAGGAATATCTCAGCTCTGTAGGTCCATATAGCTCAAGTGAATGGCACATAAAGGCAGCATAAAAGTAATCCATATGACTCCAGTTTAATCCATTTCTTCTAAAGTGATCTGTTCGATCTTGTGTGAGACCAGACCATAATATAACTATTTTTTCACTGCACATCTTGCCATTGCAGTCTCTAGGCAGTGGGCACCATCATGATTCAATCTCAGTTACACTTCCGAGTGCTTGATGCATGCGCGTGGATACAAAACTGGAGTCATAAGAATTACTTATGCTGTTTTATACTTAAGCTGTCTTTATGTGCTTTTTAGGAGCTTCAAAGCTTTGGTCACCACTCACAGATATACAGAGCTGAGATATTCTTATAAAAATGCAGTAGAAAGAAAGATATACTGTACATCTGGGATGTCATGAGGGTGAGGAAATGATGAGAGAATTTTCATTTTTGGGTGAACTAACCCTTTAATCCTAGAATGCACAGAAACTTTGTTAAAAAGTGATAAGTGACATGAATTAGGAAAACTAGTGGAATAAGAAAGAATATGAAACCGTATTCTGAAAGGAAGTATGATGAATAAAACATCTGAGCTCTCATCACAAGCATATATAATAAGTGTGAAGAGACAGACAGATATGCTAGCTTCCATTCATTAGTTCTGCTTATTTAACCAACATCCACATGTAATGCCACCATCCACTTGGTTATAAGAGGAAACCACATTACTGTGATATGAATAAAGATTACGCCTTACAGCACATTTTTGTTGAATCAAATACAAATATTAGGTTTTAGGTCTTAAGAATTTATGATTCAATTCTAAGATAACATTTTTGGGGGTGTTTGTTTATAGAATTAGCAAGCAAGTTATATTAAATTAAACTGGAGAGTCTATTTTACCCTCTCATTAATTTATGTGGAGAGATGTTACAATGCAACTGCTGTTACATTCTTGAATAGTAGCATCTAATGTCTGTCTTTAAATCATCCTGAAACATTTTTGATTAACTTAATTATTATGCAGAAGAAATTGTCATGGCAATAGGTAATTTTGGAAGAATTTCATTGTATTAGGTATCATGAAAAAACAATGAACAATATACAGTATTTACAGTATTACAGCATTTATTAATCTTTGTTCATGTTAAATAATACAATTACAATTGTTCATTGTTAGTTCATATTGCATAAACTAATGTTAACAACTTTAGATTTAAAAAATGTATTAGATTGTCGAAATTAACATTAACAAAGATTAATAAATGCTGTAAAAATATTGTTCATTTTTAGTTAATGTTAACTTATGTTGTTAACAAATGTTAAACAAATGGAATTTTATTGTATAATGTTACCAGAAAAACTATAACTGAGGTCATACAGTATGAGTATTACATGTTAATTTTGATATTTTTTCCCCATAAAATCACTTATTGCATCACATCACATTTCCTTTCTCATATTAAGAGGCATGGAGATAATATACATTTTGGCTGTCATAGCATCTCTATTTCCTCCTTGCCATCATGCCCATTACTACCAAAGCCTGACTCTATTCCTGTCAACACGTGAAACAGAATTGTGGGTAACTGCTCAATCCCGTCAGCTTTTGTTCAATTCCAGTAGTCAACATGTCAAGAGATGGAATGCTCCATACAAGGCGTCAGGAGGGGTGGGGGGTGGGGTGCTACATAAATCACAGACAAAAATGAAGTAGCATGAAATGTCATTCTGGATGCAAACTGCCAGGGCAAGTAGTTGACTCATATTTAATTTCCTTTGAGTGGATTCCTGCACGAATACATTTACATATGCAAATGCATCTTGATAAATTTATAACGATGAATAGAGAATGCCCTGATATCGCTGAAAACACTTTTTTTAACCATAATAAACTGCATTTTGTACATGGACAAACTTTTGTATATGGACAAACCATTTGGGATCAATAGCCCTTATCCCCTGATCACAAGTGATCTTGTACAAAGTGAACAAATTAAAATGTAGCTATAGGCAATCAGTTAATGAACCAGCAGTCTTTGAGCTCATTCTCTGTCTTGGTCTGTTTAAATGTCACTGGTTGACTTTGCACTGAAACCCCAATTAGATATGGCATTTTTATGGAAATATTCAGGCCTAAGCAGTAGGATCCAAAAGTTGTTTATTCATTACAAATTATATGAAATTGAAAAGTTTAATTAAAACATTACATACATTTCAGAATACACTCGAGCTGGCATGGACCCCATAAGTTTGCACCAATATAAATATCCATGTTATCCCAGCATGATTTGAGAATGTTCAAAAGATCTTGTAATGTTACTGAACGCTTGGCTTTTTATTGGTCAATGTCACAAATTTGCTTACATTTTATTAGTAACCAAACAATAATGCATAATCTTAAATATATTGTTAAATATTTTAAAGTTTATTTCCCATTAATAGTCCAACAGTCATAGGTCCTTTACACAAAGACTGACAAGTTCAGTGCAGCACAATATACCTAATATCATTAATTGTGTGGTTATTTTTCCTTCGAATATAATTTCTACTTTGAACAGAATGCAACAGTCTAACAGGAAAAACAATTTTGACACATCCTGATTTATGCCCATACACACAACATAACCATGCTGCTTAGAATAATTTATGTGTAAATAACATGTAGAAAAGCAGTTGTAGGTAATAGTTTTAGTTTTTACATATAGTATTTGACACTGCAAAGCCCACCAAAGCACCAATGTTTTGAAAAAAGATTGGTCTGTTCCACATATTTAACAAGATCTTCCATTTACACCATGTCTGTAACAAGACTGGCCTGTTACGCAAATATAATAATACTTATCTGTTACACATATATAATTACGATGTGTAAGTGTATGCTGTTTTATACATTAATTACATGTTAAGTACATGTTGTTTTATGTCATTACATTATTTAGTACTTTGTACTTACTTAACAGGGACACTGTAAAATAAAGTGTTACTACACTTTTTTTTATTTCCTTTAGGGTGGTATCAATAAATTCTCAGCTAATTTTCTGTCCTCTTCTTCCTACAGTACATACAAAAATGAACTTTTACTTGTTACAGTATGTCATTTTGTAAATGCTTGTTGCAGCAGTTCTTTTATCCAAATGACCAGTTTCATAGAGGGTCACCATTCTCTCACTGTGTGCAAAGCCAGCATTAAAGAAGTAAAAAATGATGTCATTTTTGAGTAAAGGCACTGATGCAAAACTTACCCAATGCATTTCAGCACAAGCAGGCAGTGTCAGCTTTTGGCCATATTTGCAGACATCTACGTTTTGTCAATAGGAACATTGTGTTTTTGCATTTATTCAGTTGTAAGCAATTGGTGTTCGTGTAGCCCTAGTGTGTAGAAAATTGAAAGATTAATTAACAGTAGTGAAGTGCTGAATGTGAAGTTACAGAGTAGTGTTTCTAATGGATTGTATGTTTTTGAGCACACTGCTGATGATAACTATGTAGTTCTTGATCATTGGGTTTTTGGTTGAGAAACACAACATATGAGTAATATTTTGTCAATGATCAATAACCATTCTTCTGAGACTGCGGCTGATTTTTATTATTGCCAGTGCGCTGGCCAAATTCGTGTGATATGAGCGTGAAGCGATCGTCTGTATTCCGCAACTGCTTTCGGGTCCTTGAATAATGTATAACGTGTGAGTAAGGGTCGACTTTCTGGTGCCCTCCCAGGGTAAGATGGTGCACCCCTAGATAGTTAGTGCCCTACGCAGGCTGCGTAGTATGCATATAGGGAGCGGCGGTACTGGTTATTACAAACCATCAGGGGTGGAAAGAATACTGAAAAAGTATATTCAAGTAAAAGTACTGTTACTTCTTAAAAATTGTGGTTTGAGTATAGTAAAAGTACCTGTCCTAAAAACTACTCAAGTAAGAGTAAAAGAGTAGCTCATTTAAAAGTACTCATGAGAAGTGAGTATTGAGTACCGAGTTGCCCCTTTATAATAAAAACTCTATGCTGCAATTTAAAAATGAAGCACATATACCACAACTTAAATTCCTTTGCATAAAAAATATTGGTATTTTATAGGTGTTTGTGACTGACAACTTTTAAAATACATCACTTATCTATGAGACTGTAAACACTACATTAATCTGATTGAAAAATAAAATAAAATGGCAACATGATTACAGAGATGAAAAGATAAAAACTTTTTTTTGCAAAATGATAATGTATGAGAAAATTATGTTAAAATAAGTTTATGTGCAACAGACACACAAAACACAAAAAAGCAGGGTCACTTGGCACGATAGAGGCGGCAAAGCAGGTGTTTGGTAGAGGGGCCATATTGGGCTTTAAAGAATAATTCACACAAAAAAAATGTATTCTCTCATTATTTAGTCACCCTTATGCCATCCCGGATGTGTATGACGTTTTTAGAAGAATATTTCAGCTCTTTTGGTCCATACAATGCAAGTGAAGCTCAGAAAATCACATTTGTCAGCATATAAGTAGCCTAATCCATGTGACTCCAGTGGTTAAATTCATGTCTTCTGAAGAGATAGGCTGGGTGAGAAACAGATCAATATTTAAGTCAATTTTTGCTAGAAACACTCTGCTCAGTCATTCTCCACATTAACTTTCACTTTCTTCTTTTATTTTTGGTGATTCACATTATACATGCATATCGCCATCTACTGGGCAGGAAGAACAATTTCTAGCAGAAATGGACTTGAATACTGATCTGTTTCTAAACCACACCTATCATATCACTTCTGAAGACATGGATTTAACCACTGGAGTCACATGGATACATTTTATGCTGCCTTTATGTGCTTTTTGGAGCATCAACATTTTGGCATCCATTCACTTGCATTGTGTGGACCTAAAGAGCTGAAATAGTCTTCTAAAAATCTTCATTTGTGTTCAGAAGAAAGTCATAGACATATGGGATGGCATGAGGGTGAGTAAATGATGAGAGAATTTTCATTTTTGAGTGAACTATTTCTTTAAGTAGCACTTGGGGTGCCACATTTGCCTCCTTTAGAGATACAATGTTCAACACTGATTTAGTTGATCAAATAACTCAAATAACACTGATCTTTTAAGCCCACCAACAGTTGTGTTCTCATTCTAATGCTTGATGCACAATTTTCTGAAGTTTGTGGCTGGTGTAATGTTCTGCCTGAAGTATTGCTCTACAAAGGTTGATATTTTTCTTTCAGGCATTAGAAAAAGCACGATAAAGGCTAAGCATAATTATAAATTATTTTATCAACTCTACTTTCCTGGTAATTTATTATACAAATTAACACTCTCTCTACATCAGGGGTCGGTATTATTAAAGGGGACCTATTTTTATGTTGGCAGTGTGTATATACAACCATCCTAATCCCCATTAATCATAAGCACTGTCTCAGAACAAGCCGTTCGCAGATTCTGTTCAAAGTGACAGCACTTTGTACAGGCCTTGCCCATGACTGTTGATGGACACTGCCAACAGACATGTCTGTTGTGTGTGTTGTTTCGTTATAGTACATAGCAAATGTTGTAACAGTATTTGTGTGTGTGTGTGTGTGTGTGTGTGTGTGTGTGTGTGTGTGTGTGTGTGTGTGTGTGTGTGTGTGTGTGTGTTGCTCATCCATCATTGCAAACTGCTGAAAAAACTCTACAACAAATAAATGGATTTATCAAATAACCATTCGGAAACTTCCCCGCAAAAAAAGTTGTTACTTCTGATGGAGTCTCTCCCTCATCAGTGTCTGACTCTGGATCAAAAATACGTTCACTTTCGACCAAACCGACTGTGGTTACATTAATGCCTCACCAAGACGGGCATTGGCGGAATTATGAAGTGTATTTGATACAACCGGCAATAGTGCTCAAACATTAGCCACCTGTCAATCAAACAGCACGCAGCTACAGACAGCAGAAAATAAAAAGTCAATCTTATTTATTTTATCTAGATCAACAAACCAGTGGTTGTCTTGCTATTATGATCGATGTAATGAACACCCCTGATCAAAATGTAGAATATAGGCTAAGTATAGAAAATTACTCAAAAGTTTTCATCGATATCTCTCTCTTTTCTCAAGATTGTTTTCTCGCCAGCCCTGTTGATAACATTGCCTTAATCTCTCACATCAAACCCAATAATCTCAGTGATAGAAAGCAAATTTACAGGCTACATTATAGACGCACAGAATCTAGTAAGCAGAAATATGAAATTTACCTCGATATGTTTCTTCAAATTAGATGCAGGATTAATGCTGATATCTGGCTTGAGCAAGTTAAACTCACATGACACAGTCAAGCAATTGGCCTTTTTCACTGCAAAAAACCCTTCCAGGTGTAGCTGTGCTATTCAGCTGTAAACTGTGCTTGAGGCATTCTCTACAGTTGCCGCCAGATCTGCAGCTGCCATTCAAGTATTTTATGTGTGATTTGATTTGACGGGAGTCACGAGACTCTCCCTAGCCAATCATGTTGATATATAAAAATAAAATCAGGATAGGGAAGTAGCAAACACAGACGGTGGGAAAATAGTGCAGTAAAAGTACAGTTACAGATTAAGATGTACAGATTAAAAGTATACCATTTTTAAACTACTTAAAAACGTAAATTCTTGGGAAAAAGTAGTTAATTACAGTAACATGAGTATTTGTAATTCGTTACTTTACACCCCTGCAAACCATGGGTTTAATTAACCCTGTAGTTAAGAGCTAAAGATGTTTTCAGAGTTTGCTTTTAACCCTAGTAAGAAGGATGAAGATTTCTTAGAGTGTTTGTCAACTGTTTTATTTAAGCATGTAATCAACACTTCTGTTTATTTGGTCCAGGACCATTAAAGGTGAAGTGTGTTAGAGTGCTATGACACTATCCCCATCTTCCACTGGTCAGCCAAACACACACAATTGTTTGAGTCAATGGTCAGGATGCTCATACATGTAAAGCAGTAATCTGGGGTGCACATATATATATATATATATATATATATATATATATATATATATATATATATATATGAGAATCCTCAGCGAAGTGAAATTATCTCCACACAGCAAACTAACAAGGAACTATGTATAGGTAAATACCTATAGTTCCACTACTTTGCGATTCTGTTTGCAAAGGTTCGGAACTATGCTTTCGGGAAACACCAAATCGTTGAACTATGTTGGTAATGATGGAACTTGTGACCAAAGTTGGCTAAGGATGTTTTGGGAAACACACCCCAAATTGGTAACAAAGCCATTTCAAATTTCGAGGGAATCAGTCTGCCAGTTGCTTTTCTTTAGTTAACTCTGCATACAGCTGAGAAAGGAGAAAGTTTTTTAACATTTACAATTACACGCTTTAAGGTCAATTACAAGTTAAATAACGTTCTACAGTTATCACTTTGCATTTGAATATATTTTAAGTTGTCTCATTACATTATTTTTCATGTAGCAGATGCTTTAATTCCATGCATCTTACAGTACAGTTTTATTTGAGGGACAACCCTCCAGGATCAATCTAAGCTTAAGTGCCATTTTCAAGGGCACAGTGGAGTTAGCTCAAGATTTACACCATCTGGGACAATCTTTTGTCTACCAATCAAGATCTTTAACCTCTCATGCGCTCCATATTTTATGTCACAGGCAAAAGAAAACCCTAGATGTATTGGTAATTTCCTTTAAAATGTAATTAGACTGCCACCATTCTTTAGTATTGTTGAGAGTCTACATAGTTTTGTACATTTAGAGCAGGGTTCTTCAGCATGGGTCCGTAGGGTACTGCAGGTCTGCCAATTATTGTTTAAATTTTGAAGTAATTTTTGCGTTAAATAAATATACAATATTAACTTAAAAATGCTCAAATTAAAGGGATAGTTCACCCAAAAATGCAAATTCTCTCATTATTCACTTACCTTCATGTTGTTTCAAACTAGGGTGACCAGATTCCTGCTTGTGGAAAACAGGACAGCCCCCTCCCAGCAGAAATTAAATTAACGTATCCTTACCTATGCACAGATTAGCGAATCTAGTGAAGTAGAGGGTGCATCTGCATCTGTAACTGTTGTCACCTTGTACTTTTCGCTGGCAGCAATTTTTCCCAGTTTGCGCTTGTCGTTCAAGAGTTTATTGTAAAATGCAGAGCGGTCCAGTCCAAAATAAAGACGTATTATTGCCTTCATGACTACACTGAATCGAGATTTATCCGGTGTCCATGCTGCGTTCATTATTGAGAACACAAACTCCACGACCTTGGCTAAGACTCCAAAATTGTTGGTCTTGCTCTCCAACTCACGAAAAACATCTGTCCTCAGACACGGCCGTCTTGTTCTACGTTCCATGATGCAACAAGTGACAATGATTTTCACGCAAGCCCACTCGTCAAAAAGCATGGTTTCGTCAATCAAACAGAGTGGGGATTCTGGAATAGAAGTGTTCGAAGCTGCTCTGAATGTCTTTCCACACTGGGATGTCTCTCAGTAGGGCCCAGTCAAGTTTTCTGTGTTCTCCAATGAGCGGCTCCAATTTTGGAGGTAATCCACCAATGCTGAATAAAACTTTCTCACTGCACAAAAGAAATCATCTGCTCGCGTGTCATCAGCTTCAACCTGGGAATCAAACTTCTAATTAATGTCAGAGGGTATGAATGATTCCTCAAGCTTGGCCTGCAAGACTTTTCTCATGTCATGAATGTGCAAATCCACTTCTGTGTCTGATATGTGGTCTTGCTCTACTATCACCAGCGCACAACAGCGGCTGTTTGCTTGAGTGCAAAGCCATTCCAAAGTTTAGTGCAAGGATCGCTGAAAATGTCTCTTAGAAACTTTGGCCATTTTTCTTGAGAAAGAAAGTATGCACACAGATCATTGAAAATGTGAAGTATTCTTTCAAGAGCTAGACCAAGAGAGGAAACGTGTGTTGCCATGCTACAGTAATTTTTGATAGTCCCGCTACACAAAAGTGAGTACGTTGCTTATGACAGCTTCAGATTTGGTGCAGGCAGAAGAAAATTTCGGATCATGCAATTTATTGATCAATTTCACAGTGCAGTCAGTCAACCGAAAACTATGGCTGTGCCAAACAGAATGATAAGCAAAAAGTCCTTCACTTTTGTACACCTTGTCAGATTCTGAACTTTGCTTCACAAATAAATGGCTAGCACTTGGTGTGGCACACTTACTTTTAGCAGCATCCACACACTTTTTTGTATGAACATGACGGTACAGCCTTCATGGGTGATGGAAAAGCAAGCTCCACAAATCTCACACCTCACTTTACTAAGCTCCATCTGTGACTCCTTTTTTAGAAATATGAATTCTTTGTGAAGATCCTCATTAAATATACATGACATTTTACCAGCCGCAATCTGTGTGCTTCTTCAAACTGACTCTTCAATCAGTTCACCTACTGGATGTCTATTGATAGAGAATTGTGATTGGATAGTTTAATCCAATCATGTACTTCAAATAACACAGTGTGAATTTATTGGTTTTACAAGCTGTATCCTTGGCTACCTTTGGGATCCTTGGAATACTCATAGGCGATAAAGACATTTTAGGAGAGGGGAAATATGGGACAAAACATAATTTTTTTCAGAATAAATCTGGAAACTTTGGAAAGTGCTTAAATTCGGGACTGTCCTGGGAAAAACGGGATGTCTGGCCACCCTATTTCAAAGTCTTCTATGAATTTATTTCCACTGTGGAACCCACAAGATGATGTTAGGCAGAATGCCACAGTCCCATTCACTTTCATTGTATAGAAAAAAAGAGCAGACTGCTGATTTTGAGAGCTGTACCTGGATCACTCTAGATCACTTGATATATAGTAGTTCCTTTAACTCTGTGGAAGCATCTAAGAGAACAGTCGAATAGATCAAGGGTATTAGGGACACATTTATCCCCTTAAATTAACGTGCTGTCATTTTTCCCTCAGTTCTGGCAAGAAAGAGGATACCTTTCGAAAAAGAGCTGATGAGACACAGCCAAAGGCCTGGACATAATGTTTATCAATAATGATAGTCGCCATTCCCAATTAGGTTAATTGTAATAAATGTAACTAAAGAGACAGCATCTCCACCTTGGCTGGGTTAGGTTGTTATTTTAAGCTGTTGTTTTGTACCTTAGTCATTCCTCTGTTGGAAAGAGTACTTATAGTCATCATTGTGGTAATGTGTGCCATTGTTACATCTGAAAGGAATAGTTCTCTCAAAAATAATTTGCCATTCCAAACTTCTATTGTTTCCTTTCTTCCGTGGAGCACTAGTGTGGAGCACAAAAACCTCCAGTCCACATTCACTTTCATTATAAGAAAAGAGTGGTCAGGATATTCTTAGAAATTTCACCATTTGTCTTTTACATAAGAAAGTAAGTCACACAACATTGGGTGAGAACATAATAACAGAATGTTTCAGTTTGGGTGAATTATTCCTTTATTTTGGAGGAGAATTAAGATGAAATGTGCAAAATTATGTTCATAGGCATTGTTGTTTCCATATTTATTTACAATTGTTTGCAGTTTATTTGACAGCTTAATTGCTCACACTTTTTCCCCTCCTGTTAACAAAAATCACTTGTGCCATCTTTTCCCTATCTACAGTTATCAAATTTTGTATGCTGCATTTATGCATTATGCATCATTTGGTTTGTCATGAGGTAAAAGATGAGATGCAGACATGGCCTGCATATAGATGACGAGTGAACTGAGTGGTAGTACCCATAGCAGTAGGGTTAGAATGAAGGGAAAGGAATGGAGAATCACACAGAATGAGTTGAGATCAATTATTATTATTATTATTATTATTAATAAGAATAATTATTGGTGGCAATCATTAATGGATTAGTTCACCCAAAATTAAAAATGATCTCGTCATTTACTCTCCCTCATGTCATTCCAGATATGTGTGAATGAATTTATTTTTCAGAATACAAAAATAAAAGAATATTTTAGCTCTGTAGGTCCTTAAAATGGTGAATAGTGACCAAAATTTGTAAGCTCCAAAAAGCACATAAATGCACTACAAATGTAATCCATAAGACTCCAGTGGTTTAATCCATATCCTCTGAAGTTGTCCAATCGGTTTTTGATGAGATCAGACCAAAATATAAAACAGTTCTCACAATAAATTACCTTGGCCATCATGATTTCAAACTCGATTACACTTCCTTGTACCATCTAGCACTCAGCACATGTGTCAAGCACTATAAAGTGTAATCGAGCTTGAAATCATGATTGTGCCTAGAGACTGCAATGACAAGACGGACATTAAGAGATGAGGTTCATTTTGATTTAGTCTTACCTCAGAAGACATGGATTAAACCACTGGAGTCTACACATTACTTTTATACTGATTTATGTGATTTTTGGAACTTCAAAAATACATTCTGACAGAAGAACTGACTTACAAAAATGGATCTACCGGCTGTAAGAACCCCCCTTGTAAGAATGGCAAATTTGGTGCACTAGGGAGATCACTCTCTTGTGGTTTTCTTCAGGGCTGGTCTCAGTAGTGCACTAAAGGAGCAAATGCCTCTGGCGGATCCTCACTGGATGCTTCTCATGTTCATGGAGGTGGCTCTACAAATTATCAGCTCTCCTTTCACTGTGGGTGTGGTGGATGAGGACTTAGTATCTCCTCCCACAGTGGATGCCCCCCAGCCTTCTACAGCTCCTTCCTCAAGGCCTTACATGGCTCCTCTCACGAGGCCTTCCATGGTTCCTCCCTCTACAGTGCCAGAGCCTGTAGCCTCGACCGTGCCAGAGCCTGTAGCCTCAACCGAACCAGAGCCTGTAACCCTGGACTCCACCTTGACCCTTCGTTCCCTCAGTCTCAGCTCGACCATACGTCCCCATGTCTCCACCGTGGTTCGTCAGCCTATCAGCAACACCGGGGTCCCTTGTCCCTCCAGCTCTGCCTTGGTCCGTCGGTCACCTGGCTCCACCTTTGGCTCTACCAGGGACCTCTTTCCTTCCGGCATCACCTCAGACCTCTGTCCCACCGGCTCCGCCTCAGTCCTCAGAACCTTTGGCTCCACCCTGGCCCTTCGAGCCATCAACTACTTTTCGGACACCAAGTTCCCTGGCTCTGCCTCTCACGGCTCTGCCCTTCCAGCCTCTCACAGCTTTGCCTTCCAGGGCCCAGCCCCTCAAGCCTCTCATGGCTCTACCTCCCTTGATTCCACCCCTTGAGCATTCCATGGCTCCACCTACTAGGCCTCCTGACCCTGTCCCTGTTCTGTGGTAGCCTCCTAGTCCTCCTGACACGGTCCCTGCTCTGTGGCAGCCTCCCAGGCCTCCAGATCCCATCCCAACCCTGAGGCCGCCAGCCCAGACCTCCTGACTCTACTCCTGGATCCTCCCCAATCACCTGTTTCCTCCTGCCCTTCTCCATCTTTAGGTGCCAGGAGCCGCCTTGTACAGAGGCACAGTCTCCCTCATGTTTTCCAAGGACTCTTATTTTGAAGTTTTCCCCTGGATTACATTTTCCACGGTACACTGCTCTCATCAGTCATCTGTTCCTCATCATCCTCACCTGTCTTCCATTCCAACATTAGTTCAGTTTGTGTATAATACCCTCCTGTTTTTTTAATTGATTCTCAGTTATCGTCCTTGTAACCCTGTTCTTAGTGTGTAGTTTGTTTGTTTTTTTGTTTACTCCACATTGTTTTTTATCTTCATCTTCTTCATTAATGCCTGCAAATTGATCCATCGCCTCTCGCCTTTCCTTCATCATCTCTACTACACGTACTTCTGTGACAATATGACTCATATTGTAGTTAATGTTAGGTTTTTATTAGTTCCTGATTAGTCCATCATTATTAATTTATGCTGAAGTAACTATGAATTCAGGTATTAATTAATGATTATTATAAAGTGGTATAATATATTATGTGGTTATTATAAAGTGTTACCACATAACTCTCCAAACAGTGGAGCAGTGCTTGTTTGTGCGTTAGCTGTTTTAAAGAGTATCTGTCTAGATTCTATATACAAACTGTACGGTAAGTGAGAAAAAGAGAGACATTTTTAATAAGGACAGATCATAGGTCACATGACATTATTTCTGTATTTTGAATTGCTCATCCACTCCACCTCTGTTATTGCTTGTTACGTCCCTGGACGTATTTAAGTGTATTCTGCAACACACTCTCAATGAAAAATCATCAGGATTCGTACAAAATATCTAAATTTGGCTAATTCGTATGATACCGTGTGACTGCACCCGTTTGAATTCCTATGACTTTCACTACAGCTAATGACGTCGCTGCACATCACTTCCATCTAATACGTGACAATTACTTGCTTCTGCCACACACAACAGCTTCCTATCATGTTTACACACTCTACTGATTGGTTAAGTTTAGATAAGGGCATAATATTAATAACTATGTTCTTAATGCCTCGTGTGCAGAACTTGCGCTTACTTCAGCATTTGACATCAGGGACTTTGCACGTGGTGAAGCTTTAAGTGAACAACATCGTGCGAGACCATACAAAATAGCCAACTTGTAAATTATGCAAAATTTTTCATGAGACCGTGTTGGCATTCTTTTACTTGTTTGTTGTCACTGGTCATTTGTTTGATTACATCTGTGGATGTATGGCCTTGGCCTCATTGTAGTTGGAGATTTTGTCTGCTTGTTCTCTCTCTCTCTCTCTCTCTCTCTCTCTCTCTCTCTCTCTCTCTCTCTCTCTCTCTCTCTCTATATCTCTATATATCTTCCTCCATCCTCCTTGCAGGCTGATTGGCAGCAGGGGTCTGCAGTGATGAGCGGCAATCAATCATCATTCTGGTTAGTGAGGAGAGGAAAGCAGGATAAGACTCAAGAATCAGAATCAGAATTAGAATCAGCTTTATTGCCAAGTATGCTTACACATACAAGGAATTTGTCTAGGTGACAGGAGCTTCCAGTCAACAACAATACAAACAATACCAAAAACAGCAGCAAGACATAGGTAATTAAAAGCAAAAAAGAACACAAAATAAATAATTATACATATACGTACATACACTCACCTTCATACATACCCACATACACACGTAGTGCAAATCTAATACAATCTGTTATATAAAGAACAAAAACCTGTATATTATGTACAGAGCAATGTAAGTAATGGCAGAAGTGGATAAGTTGGATAATATAAATTAAAATTAAAAATAAACTGTGTATTGCACATAATTATTGCTCAGTGGGGCAATTTAATTGTTCATGAGATGGATAGCCTGAGGGAAAAAAACTGTTCCTGTGTCTGACGGTTCTGGTGTTCAGAGCTCTGAAGCGCCGGCCAGAAGGCAACAGTTCAAAAAGGTAGTGGGCAGGGTGAGTGGGGTCCAGAGTGATTTTACCAGCCTTTTTCCTCACTCTGGAAGTGTATAGTTCTTGAAGGGGGGGCAGGGGGCAACCAATAATCCTCTCAGCAGACCGAAGAAGAACTATAAATTTTGTAAGCATTGTGATGTCACTGGCTGCTATGGGATTAATGACTTAGGGACTTCAAAATTGCTTCTTGAATACTGAGTGTTGTCTGACAGATAATTATAGATTTATTTTTGTATGTTGATGTGTACGTGTACGTGTGTGTGTGTGTGGGGGGGGTTGAGTGGTTTACAAGGACAATGTTTTAGGTTACAAACTGGTAATTACAAAGGTATTATGCTATAAATGTGGTTTCTGATGAAATTTCTAGTGTACCCATATAATTCAAATCACTTAAAAAACATACTAAACAATGTTTTTTTGAAAATGTAAAAACGTAGAAAGTTCATTCAGTATAAAAATCATTACGTCTATGGAGAGTCCTCATAAGGATAGCCGCACCAACGTGTGTGTGTGTGTGTGTGTGTGTGTGTATGTGTGTGTACTGAGAGTACAAAAAAAAAAACAATAGAATACTTTTTTTTTCCAAGAACACAAATTCAAAGATATCAGTCAGTTATCAAAGATATAAAAATGTAAAGGAAATGACTGAAGATAGCATTTGTATTTTATGAATTATTTTGTAAATTTCTTACTAATTATTTGGTAACACTTTACAATATGGTTCCATTCGTTGATGTTAGTTAATTCATTAGGTATCATGAACAAACTATTAACAATTATCTAATGTTAACAAATGCAACGTTTGATTTAAAAAATCCATTAGTATATGTTGAATTAACAACTGGAACCTTATTGTAAAGTGTAACTAATTATTTTAAGGTGTTATTTGACTAATACATAGAGTAATAATAACGTGACTTAAGACCTGTTTGGTGCTTCACAAATTATTTTCAAATGGTCTTATTTGCAGCTTTAAATATTTTGATTCTATTATCCAAGTAAACTTTTTTATGTTTTGCCTGTCAGTGTCGATGAGGTATTATGTTTTAAGCTACAGATACCATTGTTGAATTACTCCATATGCTGTTTTTTTATTTTTTTTTACTCATGATTAATTTATTCCACAATCAAGTGTAATGGCATGGTTTTTCCAGACCAAATTATTAGGATTCAGCTGGTCAACTGATCTCAACATGGCAACCCTCTTGACGGTGGTCCACGCCATGTAGAATAAAAAACTTTCCTATGCAACAGATTGGAGTCTTCTTCTCTTATACGTTTACATAATTTTAAACACATATCTTTAAAAAGTAGGCAAATATTCCTCCCGTTTTCAATGTAAAACAATTTTACAATAAAAAGTGCACCTTCAACCTGAACATCTGCAAGCACTACAGCTGTCATTTGACTGTGAACACAATAAAATGGAAACCTGCTCTAGTCCAGCCAAAAAGTATTACTCAGCACCGTACAATATGACATTTATCCCTTCCACTCAACAAAACCCATAACAAACAAACAAACAATAAACGCTCCCCAGCCTGCTCTAATATCGTAGTTGTAGATCCACACCTACTTTTCTGAATTGAAGTGAATTCAAGGGCTGAGACTTGTTATTCTTCCAAACACCAAGCCAAACCAATTCTTGTCCAAGGCTGATTATATTAAAGTGAATGGGAATCAAATAGGGGAGATGTGTCTTACCCAGGCAAGTGATCATCCATGCCCAATTAAAGCAGTAGATCTGACACAGGACTCCTATGGTGCAAGCACAGTTCACTCAATAAATATTGACCTGTATGTTCTGTCTCTCTCCATTTAATTTCTATCTGTTCCCTCACCTCCTTTCCAACTTTCTCTTTATTTCACTTTTTCTTCATAAGTATTAACACTGCTTCAATGACATGTAAACTATTTGGCCATCTCTGTAGGATACTCAACGCCTTGTGCTTGTTGCACAAAGGAAACTGCACTTCTGTTTTTCTTTGTGAAAACGTGACTCAAAGCAATAGATATCAAAAGAACAATTTCTGTTTTGTATTGCACCAATTTTCTTCTATTGAAAAGCAAAGTAAAACCGATAGCTCGTTGTGTTTTCAATTTCTGTCCTTATTATTTCAAAGATATATATATATATATATAGAGAGAGAGAGAGAGAGAGAGAGAGAGAGAGAGAGATTGAGAGAGAGAGAGAGAGAGAGAGAGAGAGAGAAACAGCTTTTTATTTCCCTTTAGTGCAAGTCCTTTGTTTTTGCTATCTAAACAGGGTGTGAATTGAAAAGCAATTTCACAACAATTAAAATGAGTTTGAATTTTGCTGATGTAATTATTACAAAAAATGTATCCATTGCAAAATTGGTTGCCAGGCAAGTGGATAAGTCCCGGCATGAAATAGTTTGTACTTCTTGTCTTGGCTCTGATGATGTTGATCTCAGGCCACAAGTCAATGAGAAGTCAATGCACCTCCACTACCCGGGAATGGTCTTTTTTTTATCGTGCCTAAAAGTGGGCCCGCTAAAAACAGTAATTAAATACACCTGCAAGCAGCAATTACTGTTCTAAGCAAACTGAAATTATGTTTTAATTAAATGAGGTTTGTAAGGTGAATTTTAGATGGACATTTTAAGCACTGAGGAGCCGAGAATAAGGTTCAGCCGTAACAGTGGCTCTGTTCAGTGTCGTGGCTGGGGGACACAACGTCTCGTTCCCTCCATCAGGGAACGGAGGTTACAACAGTAACCTAGACGTTCTCCGTCTGTCGCCACTAGGGGTCCCTATTCAATCACGCCATGTGCTGAACTGTGTACATGCGCTGCTGACGCAGGTGTGGGCAGGCAGTTGCATGCCAAAACAACAGGCTGCGTCAGATTGCACATACCCTTCCCCAACGTCACATAAAAAATCATCATAAACCTTTTAGGTTACCGGCATCCCGAAGGGGCGGAACAAAGCGACGTGCCAAGCATGGGAGTGCCAGCAGTGCCTTTTCTCTCTCTATGTTTCTCGCGTAGAGTAAATGTGGCTGGGGCCATCTTAACGCTATTACACTCATCGGGGAAGATGTTCTTTTCCAACTCCTATTCTTTCAGGGGGAAAAGACCCCGTGGAGACCACCACCTCCCCAGGCTGGTACCCGTACCAGTAGTAGTGGGTCTGGTCACGGAATCCTTCTGCTGAATTCGCAGACCAGAGGGCTAGGGAGGAAGAACATCCAGAGAGCGTGAATCTAGTGGACTCTCCTGGGGGGAAAGAGCACACGTGGTCACCTCATTGAGGGGAAAGGCGCTATGTGCAAGCAGAACTGACAGGTCTGACGTTCAGCATTCCCGAGTTCTATCGGCTTGGACCTGAGAGAACACGGGATGAGTCCGACTCAACCCTGAGATTGAAAAATCACGTAAAGGTATTTGGTGTAGCCCAGCCCGCTGCTCTGCAGATGTCTGCTAGGGAGGTGCCGTTGGCCAGAGCCCATGAGGATGCCACACTTCTCATCGAGTGTGCTCAAAGCCGCAAGGGAAATGGCTTGGGTGTGATAGGCCAAAGCGATGGCTTCAACGACCCAGTGGGAAAGCCTCTGTTTGGAGATAGTGTTCCCTTTCCGCTGTCCACCAAAGCAGACAAAGAGCTGCTCAGAACATCTATAGCTTTGCGTGTGGTCCACATAGGTACGCAAAGCACGCACCAGACACAGCAATGAAAAGGCTGGGTCTGCCTCTTCCCTGGGCAGCGCTTGTAGGTTCACTACTTGTCCCTGAAGGGGGTCGTAGGAACCTTGGGCACGTAGCCCAGTCACGATATTAGGACGAAATGGGTGTCTGCCAGACCGAAATCCAGGCAAGTGTTGCTGACAGAGAACGCTTGCAGGTCCCCAACCCTCTTGATGGAAGTGAGCGCGATCAGTAGGGCTGTCTTCAGGGAGAGGGATTTGAGCTTGACTGATTCAAGCGGCTCGAAGGGGGGTCTCTGAAGGCCTGAAAGGACCATGGATAAATTCCATGAGGGTAACAGGCATGGCCTGGGAGGGTTCAGGATCCCGATAGTCAGATCGTGCTTCCCAAGGGACTTACCGTCCACTGAGTCATGGTGAGCCGATATGGCGGATACATAAAGGGGGACAGCCTCCTCTCCAGCCTCTCCTCCAGAAATGAGAGCACTGACCCGACTACGCATCTCTGCGGGTCTTCAGATCGGGAAGAACACCAATTCATGAACAAGCGCCACTTCAGGGTGTAAAGTTGCCTAGTAGAGGGAGCTCTGGCTTGGTGTCTATGACAGCAGGTGGTAGGCCAATTAGATCTTCCGCATCCCATCCAGGGGCCAGATGTGGAGGTTCCAGAGGTCTGGGCGCAGATGCCAGAGGGTGCCCCGTTCCTGATAACGAAGGTCCTTCCTCAGGGGAATTCAACCTAGCCGAGGCCCCATCCAGGAGCCGGTTTGGAGGCGTCTGTGGTGACCAGAACACATGGGGACACCTGCTGTAGGGGGAGTCCTATCCGTAGAAAACAGAGGTCTGTCCAAGGGTTGAAAGTTTGGTGGCAGGCAGGGGGGTGATGAACACACGGTATGTGCCGCGGCTCCATGCCCATCTCAGGACTCGAGACTGAAGCCAGTGCTGAAGTGATCTCATATGCATCAACCCCATTGGTGCGACCGCCGCAGAGGATGCCATATGCCTCAGGAGCCTCTGGAAATATTTTAGAGGAACAACTGTGCCTGGCTTGAATAAAATGAGGCATTTTAGTACCGACTGTGCACGCTTGTTGGTGAGTCTAACTCCATGCCAAGAAAAGAGATGCTCTGAACCGGGGCAAGCTTGCTGTTTTCCCAGTTGACATGAAGACCTAGACGGCTGAGGTTCCTGAGCAGCTGGTCCCTGTGGGTGCACAGTGACTCTCGAGAGTGGGCTAGGATGAGCCAGTTGTCAAGGTAATTGAGTATGTGCATGACCACTTCCCTTAGCAGGGCTTGGGCTGCCTCTGCGACCTTCGTGGATACACGAGGGGACAGGGAAATCGCTCTTTTATTGAGAATGTGGGTAACACAGCCCAAGGGGGGTGCGGCAAAGTAAATAAGGTCAAACAAAGATTCTCCTCCCAGCCCTCCACCGGTGGACGGAGTGGTCTGCTTACCAGCTCCAGAGAAAACGTCTCGTTCCCTGGATCGTCCGTCTCAGGAATGCTTGGGAGCCTTCCGGGTCCTCAAGGACATTCGGGAGATGGAGGGTGAGCACTTCCAGCAGGGCACTCGATGCTGGGGCTGAGAGCTGGGCCCAGGTTGAGTCTGAGCTGCCTGGTGCTTGGGATCCGCAGGTAGACGGAGCAGGGCCCACGCTGGATCGGTGGCGTGGCATGATGTGGGGAATGGACTCCATCTGTTCCTTCACCGCCGAGAACTGCTGGGAAAAGTCATCAACAGTGTCGCCGAATAGGCCGAGCTGGGAGATGGGTGCTTTGAGAAAATGAGCTTCATCTACTTCCCGCATCTCGACCAGGTTCAACAAAAAGTGACATTCGTGGATCACAAGGGTGGCCATCGCCTGCCCGAGTGTCCCTGCTGTGACCTTCGAGGCCCGGAGGGCGAGGTTGGTTGCCGTGCAATGTTCCTGCAACACTTCGGGGACAGAACCTGCAGGAGGGTCATGGCATACTGCGAGAAGCCATTTATGGCGTCTGCCGTTCACCGTGTGTCTCCACTTGTACGATAACTTGGGGACAAAGCTGAGCTTTATCACAAAGTTATCAACTAGCAAAATGTTTGTGAGTGGTCGCGTCTGTGTGTGTGTGTGTGGTTAGTACGACAGAGTGAGAGAATAAAGTGGCGGCGCCGAAGCCGGTTTCGCGTTCGTGGGAGAGAATGTGCCGGTCTCACCCGCGATGGCGTAAATACACAACAGTCCAACGTGGTTGGATTACAACACAGCAAAATCTCATATGTGATAACAGTATGTTACATTAATACCTTGAGTATTATTAGCAACAATGAGAGGACTCTGCGGTCCGTAAACTGTACAAACAATAAACTTGATCCACAAGAATAACATACCTAAATATTCTATCTCTGCCCAGACGTTAACATCTTACTTGGATTGCGTGAGGATGCATGTAGTTCATCCGTCGTTTGACTCCAACTCGGTTCCTCGAGGCTGGGGTGATGATGGGAGTCTGTTTCCTTGCTCTGTCTGCGGGCGGTATGGCTGCTTATTCACTCCACTGAGACTGGCCGGCTGTTTGTCACTGACTCTCTGAGATGGGCAAAAGCTGAATCCAGATCATCCGTCCTGATTCTGCTGGACCTTTCTGCAGCCTTTAACATAGTCAACCATCAGATTCTGCTCTCCACCCTCTCCTCGCTGGGTATTACAGGAACTGTGCTTGACTGGTTTAACTCCTATCTCTCAGGTAGGTCCTTCAAGGTAGCCTGGAGAGGTGAGATATCCAAGCCTCATCAACTACTTACTGGGGTACCTCAGGGATCAGTGCTTGGGACACTTTTCTTCTCTATATACTGTACACAACTTCACTGGGACCCATCATTCAGGCACATGGTTTCTCATACCACTGCTACTCTGATGACACACAACTCTACTTGTCTTTCCAGCCCAACGACACCACCGTGACTGCTCGAATCTCTGCCTGCCTGGCATACATCTCAGCTTGGATGAATTAACACCACCTGCAACTCAATCCAGCCAAAATCGAACTCCTGGCATTTCCAGCCAACCCTGCTGTTGAACACAACATCACAGTGCAGCTGGGTTTGACTACAGTAACGCCTTCAAAAACGGTCAGAAATCTAGGGGTAACCATTGATAACAAACTAAATTTCATGGACCACATCTCAAAGACTGCAAGATCATGTAGATTTACACTCTACAACATCAGGAAGATAAGACCCTTCCTATCTTAACATGCCACACAACTGCTTGTTCAGTCACTTGTCATAACTAGACTGGACTACTGTTATGCTCTCATTGCAGGCCTCCCTGCATGTGCAATTAGACCTCTGCAAATGATCCAGAATGCAGCAGCACGTCTGGTCTTTAATGAACCAAAGAGAGCACGTGTTACACCATTCCTTGTCTCTCTCCACTGGCTACCGGTTGATGCACTTATCAAATTCAAGGCTCTGATGCTGGCATACAGAACAGTCACTGGTTCTGCTCCAACATACCTAAAATCACTTCTGCAGAGCTACACGGCCACTAGAAGCCTGCGGTCGGCTTAGGAATGTGCCTTGTTGTACCAACACAAAGAGGCACCAAAACACTTTCTCGGACTTTCAGCTTCATCACACCACGTTGGTGGAATGACCTTCCCAACTCCATCTGTGAAGCAGACTCACTCTCTGTCTTCAAAAAACTACTTAAAACACATCTTTTCCTTAACTAATCATAAAAATAAAAAAATAATTTGCACTTGTATATGTTTTGAATACTATTCCAATGCTAGTGAAACTTTGTAACATGGCAATTTTGTACCACTGTCTCCTTCGAGACAGTGGTACAAAAGTGATTCGCTTATGTTTTCCTCTTTTATAAGTCACTTTAGATAAAAGCGTCTGCCAAATTAATAAATAAATGTAAATGTAACACATTTTTTGAAGTACAGAGAAATTCACAGAAATTATGGAATATAATGTAAAAAACTACTTCTGCAAAAATACAGTACATTTCAGTAGAAAAAATACAGTCAGTTTAGACAACGTAGACATCCACTTTCAGAGATTAACAGAGCAAGTGTTTTGAACATGAAACAGTACATGCACTACACAGTACAGTACTTACTGTGAATGGCCTCTAAAATGCATATATGTAGTATAGATGCCCTGTAGGCTACCTTGCTTGTCTACAGTAAGTTTCAGTTGCTGCATTTACTGTAGCTACCAGTTTTCTTGTCTGAAGGTTTACATAAATGATAGGTGCAATCATAAAACAACTGGACTTGTTTCTCAGCGTTGTTGTAGCATGCACAAGAACGATCAACCTGAATACTATAGAGCAAATATCATCGGGGACAATTGTTTTTCTGCCCCATCAAATTGTCTGCTGTCTCTCTGCCGTTAATATCTTCAAAAATCAATTTTCCAAACCATATAATCATGTTTTTATTTATCCTGAACTTTTGCTACTCAGTGTTTACAGAAATGTGTGTCTACTGAGATCAGGCTTTGATGCCTTGAGTAAATTATTTTAGTGCTTGTGCTTTCTGAATGATAATATGGTTAATAATTTGCAAAATGAGGGCATTTTTGGGTTGAGTTTTGCAGAAAATATTAAACAAACTGGAACATGTGTGAAAACAGGTGAATTGTGTTTAAAGATTTGAGAAATGTCTTTGTTTCGACAGTTGAAGTAATGGTTAGAGGAACAGGGCCAATAGAATCAGTTGTGGTTATCAATCGAGAAAAACTTTTTAAAAAAATTATGGCTTTAGTTTAAATATAATGTTAAATCACTAAAATTGCCCATTTTATCAATAGAGGTGTCAGTATTTAAATCAATATTGGCTTTATTGGCCTTGATAGTACTTGGTATTGGATTGAAAATTGGTATTGCCCTTAGATAATAGATTTGGCGATACATAAAAGTGGGAAGCAACTTTTCAATACATAAAAGTGGGAAGCAACTTTGATCTGAAGAAAAATAGTTATTAAACATTTAATAATATGTTTATAGATTTTAAGAAGGCAGAAACACTAGGTTCAGTCAACTCTGGTATAATGTAAATAGGCACCGTCCTTCAGATGTTAAACCGAGGTCCTTTTTAATAGTATTTTATGTAAAGTACCATATATATTTAAAGAGTCAGTCTTGTAAAGTTGAATCTCTTGGTACGTTTGGGTTAGCCTCATAGTTTAATATGAATAAAACCGTATTGTAAACATACAGTAATGAGTTCTTCACTGAAATGTGTAACACTGTGTGGCAGCGGGGGCGTGGTCAAGCGCCCGTCCGGGAGAGAAAAGCGGTAAGGGCGCTTACACCTGAGCTAAATTATGTCTAACACCTGTGTCTAATTGCAGTAAGCATGAGGAGAGCGGCATAAAAGAGCAGCAGCCACAGAGCCTAGGGGAGAGTGCCTACACCCCGAGTAGCAGCTAGAAGGAACCTGTGTTGTGCAATTGTGTAAAACAGAAAGTATATAATTAAAGAACCTTACTTTGAAGCAGACGCTGGTTCCCGTGTCTTCCTTAGTGGAAAGCTCCACACTGGTGCCGAAACCCGGGAAGTTAGCTGGAAAAAAAAAAAAAAATTCCTGCAAATTATGGAACAGAGTCGCCCCATAGAGTCCTCCCAGCTAGCGGAAGTCCTCCAGTCCCTCGCTACGCTCCATCAGGGCCACCAACAGTCTCTGCTTGAGCTCCGACAGGACCAGGATCGTCGGTTCTTTGAGATCATGCGGGCTCAAGCAGAGGACCGGCTTGCCATCCGGAGCCTCCTCAGCCAGGAGGCTGCTCCAGACGCAGCCGCGACCCCGGACACCCGCGCCACACTGCCCCCACCCGCGTTTGTCTACAGAAGATGGGGCCGGCAGATGATCCGGAGGCATTCCTGGACCTCTTTGAGCGCATGGCGGAAATTTGGGGTTGGCCACGCGACCAGTGGGCAGCCCGCCTCGTCCCTCTCTTGTCCAGGGAAGCACAACTCGCGGCACAACAACTTCCGGCAACAAGTCTCCTGGCTTATACCGACTTGAGGCGAGCCATCCTGCAGCGGGTTGGTCGGACCCCGGAAGAAAGTCGCCAGCTCTTCCGGGCCATGAAACTGGATAAATCCGACCGCCCGTTTGCGTTCGCCCAGCGGCTCCGTGATGCCTGTCGGAGGTGGCTGCTTGCGGGGGACCGCGACGTCGAGGAGCTCGTCGATCAAGTGGTACTGGAGCAGTTTGTCCAGCGCTTGCCCCGGAAAACGGCGGAGTGGGTCCAGTGCCACCGCCCGGTGTCGCTGGAGGAAGCCGTACGACTCGCGGAGGACCACATGGCGGCGATTTTAAGGGCGGATGAGCCCTCTCTCTCTCTCTCTCTCTCCCCTTCCCCTGTGTCTTCCCCTGTTTTTCTCCCCTCCCCTCTTCCCTCTCGCTCTGCTCTCTCCCCAGGGTCCGTTCCTGCCCCCTGCAGGCGCGGAGGGTTCATGAGACCAACTTCCCGGCCGTGGGAGAACCCGCCTACCCCTTCCCCGTCCTTCAGCCACTCTCCTCCTCAGGTGGGGGCACCTGCCAGCACGGGTGCGGCCGTGGCGCCTGGGCCGGTCTGCTGGAGGTGCGGAGACCCGGACCACTTCCGGGATCAGTGTCCGCTGATGGAAATAGGGACGGTGGTGCGGGTCTCCGACTTCCCGCAGGCTGCCCCCGATCGGGCTGGAGTGTACCATATTCCGGTAAGGATCCAGGGGGGTACATACCAAGCATTGTTGGATACTGGCTGTAACCAGACCACCATCCACCAACGCTTGGTTCAATCCGGGGCTTTGGGTTTAGCTAAACTGGTGAGGGTGAGGTGTGTGCATGGGGATGTTCACAAGTATCCCATGGTGACTTTTGCGATTAAATTCAGGGGAAAAATCCATAGTGTGGAGGCAGCGGTTAGTTCCCGCCTCACCCATCCGCTAATCTTGGGTACTGATTGGCCGAATTTCAAAGATATTTTAGAGGGGATTTGTGCGGATGGGTCCTGCATAAAGAGGTGTGTGGTGTGCGATGCTTTGGCAGGGGAGGCGGAGCCGGGGCCGTCCTCGGCTGCTCGGAATAACGAGGGAAGGGGCGAGGTGGCCGCCCCACCTCTCAGGGAATTCCCTGAGGGGGACTTCCCTCTAGCGCAGTCGCGGGACGAAACCCTTAAACATGCTCTTGACCAAGTGAGAGTAATTGATGGTCAACAGCTCCGGCCGGGCATCGCCATTGCATACCCATATTTTTCGCTTATTAAAGATCGGTTGTACAGAGTGACGCAGGACGCTCAAACAAAGGAGGAAGTGACACAATTATTGATTCCACAGAGCCGCCGGGAAATGGTTTTCCAGGCGGCTCACTATAATCTTATGGCCGGTCACCTAGGGGAAAGAAAGACACTTCTCCGTCTAATAGCCCACTTCTATTGGCCGGGCATTGGCGGTGACGTCCGCAGGTGGTGTGCGGCGTGCCGTGAATGTCAGTTGGTAAACCCACCGGCCACCCCAAAAGCGCCTTTGCGCCCCCTTCCCTTGATCGAGGTCCCCTTAGAAAGAATTGGAATGGACCTCGTCGGGCCATTAGAACGGACAGCACACGGACATCGCTTTGTGTTAGTCCTAGTGGATTACGCAACGCAATATCCGGAAGCAGTGCCCCTGAGCAACATCTCCGCACGTAGTGTTGCAGGGGCACTCTTCAAAATAATCTCCCGGGTGGGGATTCCGAAAGAAATCCTCACCGATCAGGGCACAACGTTTGTCACGTACACTTCGCGAGCTTTACGAACTATTGGGCGTTAAGTCGATTCGCACTAGCGTTTACCATCCGCAGACTGATGGCCTAGTGGAGCGATTTAACAAAACACTAAAAAATATGATTCGTAAGTTCGTACACGAAGACGCTAGGAATTGGGATAGGTGGCTCGACCCCCTGTTATTCGCAGTACGGGAGGTCCCACAAGCCTCCACAGGGTTCTCACGTTCGAGCTGCTGTACGGGCGACGCCCACGCGGGGTCATCGACGTCATCCGCGAAGCTTGGGAGGAGGGACCTTCTAATAGTAAAAACGAAATTCAATACGTTCTTGATCTTAGAGCAAAACTCCACACTCTGGGGAAATTAACACAGGAGAATTTGCTCCAGGCTCAAGAACGCCAACGCCGGCTGTATGACAGGGGTGCTCAGCTACGGGAATTCGCACCGGGAGATAAAGTGCTTGTATTACTCCCAACATCGAGTTCTAAATTACTCGCCAAGTGGCAAGGACCCTTTGAGGTCACACGACGAGTAGGGGATCTCGATTATGAGGTTAAACGTACCGATAGAGGGGGCGCGCGTCAAATATATCACCTCAACCTCCTGAAATTGTGGAGAGAAGAGGCGGCCTCTGTGACGTTGGCAACGGTAGTTCCGGAGAGAGCGGAGCTCGGACCGGAGGTAAACAAAGCCCGCAATCTCAACACCCCGGTTTCTTGTGGAGACCACCTCTCACCGCGCCAACTTGCAGAAGTTTCCGAATTACAAAAGGAGTTTGCAGACGTGTTTTCTCCTCTACCGGGCCGCACAAACATCATACATCACCATATCGAGACCGAGCCGGGCGTGGTGGTACGTTGCCGCCCCTATCGCTTGCCCGAACATAAAAAGAAAGTAGTTCGAGAAGAATTGGACGCGATGCTTGAGATGGGAGTAATAGAAGAATCCCACAGCGATTGGTCCAGCCCGGTCGTCCTTGTTCCCAAGAGCGATGGGTCTGTACGTTTCTGTGTGGATTATAGGAAAGTCAACGCGGTGTCTAAATTTGACGCGTACCCAATGCCCCGTGTTGATGAACTGCTCGATCGGTTAGGTACGGCTCGGTTTTATTCGACCTTGGATCTAACGAAGGGTTATTGGCAGATCCCCTTGACACCAATATCCCGTGAAAATACGGCCTTCACCACGCCGTTCGGATTACACCAATTCGTGACGCTTCCTTTCGGTTTGTTCGGGGCACCAGCCACGTTTCAGCGCCTCATGGATAGGATCCTCAGACCGCACACTGCTTACGCCGCTGCCTATCTAGATGATATCATCATTTATAGCAATGATTGGCAGCAGCACATGCAACATCTGAGGGCCGTCCTGAGATCGCTGCGGCGGGCGGGGCTCACGGCAAACCCGAAAAAGTGCGCGGTTGGGCGTGTGGAGGTACGGTATCTGGGGTTCCACTTGGGTCATGGCCAGGTGCGTCCCCAAATTGACAAGACCGCGGCGATTGCGAATTGCCCTAGACCCAAGACCAAAAAGGGGGTGAGGCAGTTCCTGGGGCTGGCTGGCTATTACAGAAGATTCGTGCCTAATTATTCGGATGTCACCAGCCCGCTGACTGACCTCACTAAAAAGGGTCGGAGCAGTGCCAACAGGCGTTTACACAGATTAAAGCTGTACTTTGTGGGGGCCGCTTTTGCATGCACCTGACTTCTCTCTCCCTTTTGTATTGCAGACGGACGCTTCAGACAGAGGGCTGGGGGCCGTACTCTCGCAGGTGGTGGAGGGGGAGGAGCGCCCGGTGCTGTACATCAGCCGGAAGCTCTCCTTGAGGGAGACCAAGTACAGCACCGTGGAGAAGGAGTGTCTGGCCATCAAGTGGGCGGTCCTCACACTCCGTTACTACCTGCTGGGGCGGGCCTTCACCCTCTGCTCGGACCACGCCCCACTCCAGTGGCTTCACCGCATGAAGGATACTAACGCCCGGCTCACCCGTTGGTATCTGGCACTCCAGCCTTTTAAATTCAAGGTGATCCACAGACCGGGGGTGCAGATGGCTGCCGCTGACTTCCTCTCCAGAAATGGGGGGGTGGTAGGCAGGGGCGTGGTCAAGCGCCCATCCGGGAGAGAAAAGAGGTAAGGCCGCTTACACCTGAGCTAAATTATGTCTAACACCTGTGTCTAATTGCAGTAAGCATGAGGAGAGCGGCATAAAAGAGCAGCAGCCACAGAGCCTAGGGGAGAGTGCCTACACCCCGAGTAGCAGCTAGAAGGAACCTGTGTTGTGCAATTGTGTAAAACAGAAAGTATATAATTAAAGAACCTTACCTTGAAGCAGACGCTGGTTCCCGTGTCTTCCTTAGTGGAAAGCTCCACACACTGCAACTGGGAAAGCAAATATTAAATCGTTTTTTACTTAGTAGCCTTTACAATTTAAAGTAAACAAGCCCATCACAAATATTGTATAAACGCACCAGCACCATTCCTTTCTGCTATTTGCCTTAATACACAAAGCCATTTTTGTATCAGCCCAGCACATTTTAAAAAAATCTATTTATTTTCCCCAACATATTTCCTCTCAAGAAGACAGCAGTGCTCAGTCTTGTTAATGGTTTTGGTATTTGAGTTTATCGGTGGCTTTTCTGGAGCTATTGCAGAAATGTGTTTCTGGCTTACTGATTCATGTATATCATTATTGTTGCAGTCATAACATCAAAAGCCAAAGTGCTGCCTTTTGATTCCATTGGCTGGTCAAGCTTTATAAGCCCTGATTACTCTGTAGCGATCATTAATCTGTGTGCATTGAGGAATGTTTGCAGGAAACAATGAATCCACTTCACAGCAAACGCTTGTGATGATTTGTTGATGGGAAATGAGTGAGGGATTGCATACTGGGTGGTTGCTTTGGAAAGTATGAACTGCACACATCCCCACAAATTCCCCTCAGTGTGTAAGCAAGAGTGTCTATTCCTATGCTTGTCCCTTTAGAAAGTCAGTGTGTCTCATTCTAGTTTTGCCTCAAGAACCAGATTTTACAGTGGACATCAATTGGCAACCCATCACAGTAACAAAATTGTTTATAAAATACAAAAGTAACAATGTCCTTAAAATCAAACATGAAAGATATTACATGAACTGCACATGACAATTGTGTAAATGCAAAATCAACAGAAAAAGTGTGATGTACCAGTCAAGCAATGAGCCAAATACTGTATTAGCCATATTACAAGTGACAGAGGAATTTGCTCAAAAACACCAAAGGCGTTGGCATTACCAACAGAAATAGACGAGTCTTCCTCCCTATTAAAAGTGGATATGTCTATTAATCAGCCTGGTCTCATGAGAACTTTATGCTACAATGGCAACATTTTTGCAAAAATTCAATGATGTGTTTCGTTACACATTTTTCTTCAGTTTCCCATTGAAATGTCCAGTGGGGGGCACAAAAAGCCAGTGAAATGGTGCCATGATCAGACAAAATTTTAAGGTGAGTATTAGGAGTAAAATGTATCTACCTAACCTAAAACTTTAACCTAAACCTAATCAATAGTGATCTAAAATAAAATGAGAGTTACACAAAACAGACATCCTTATCCTTAACTAACGCCTTAACCTAACCGAGAATGTCCAAAAACAAATTAGAAATGAAAAGCACATTTTCTTTAATAACCACATAATTTTGTGTCACATTTATGACACTTTTGTCTCACGTGTTAGCTTGCATGCTTGACTGGTCTTGAACATCTTGGCTTCCAAGTTCAAAGTCCAATACTGTGGGGAGCTACCTTGGAACCTAATCATACTATTAGAGTAAAAGTGTTTCATTATTATAGCATACCAGTGTATACCACTAGTGTGCAAAATAAGTGTTTATAAAGTCATAATGTGAAATCATAAAGTGTATAAAATGCACAATTGTTGTAGCATCTCTAGTGTTAAATTCACCAGGACTCTGCAGCTTAACATAGAACATGGCATCTCATTTTGCAAAAATAGAAATGTTAATTCTATGAGACTAGCTTGCAATTGATTTTGGACGTCTATTGTGAAAGTGTTATAAAAATAAATTTTATTTGACTTGATTTTGCTATCATAATTTTACACGATTATGTGTTTAGTTGCATTGTTTTATTGGCATTTACCATTGTTTTTTTATCTGCCTTTCAATAGAACAGACTGGCTCACCATTTGAGAACCACTGGATTCAATGACAACAGTATGGTGTCAAAAGTCAAACATAAAAGAACATATGACAGAGGCATGAGGTTATTCAGCCATAGTGTAAACAAACAAATTATGTTGTTTGGGAGTAAATTCAATTTCTAGGTTTCAGAGTCAATTCCAAGAGTTGATTTCAGACAAATATTTTAGATTATTAAGGAAAATGTGAGCAGAAGTGGATCTATTCTTTGAAGTCTAGCAAACAAAATCTACAAGTAGCCTATGTCAGCTAAGTTGCCAGTAGGGTTGCCCACCCATCCTGTATTTAAAAATGAAATTATTTTATCAATATGATTTTGTTATGAATTATTATATGGATAAATAATTTCTGATTTAGGTATAATTTTTTTGCACAACCTAAAATTTAAAATTGTTTAATGTCTTAACAGAGGGGAGGATAACATAAAAATTAATAAAACCAAATCAGTGGTATTGGAGAAAACTTTGACTTATTAAAATGACAGGTGTAAAGAAAAGCAAAATTTTTCAGGAAGGTTCAACTAATGCACATGTTCATTCTCGAGTTGAATGTTGGCAATGTCTGCATGTATCTAAAAGTTGATTGGATCTTTTACCTGTAAAGCGGGACTTCCTTTTCTACATCTGTTCGCCATTCCAATTTCTCCCATTCATTTAGATACCAGTGGTACGTTTCAGGCAAAAAAAAGTCTCTGATAGAACTAGTCAAACCGAATTCGCAAATGAATGACTATTCTTTTCAATGAATCATACGAACAGTTCACTGAATTGTTCAGAGTGTTTTGTTACTCAAAAAAACAGTATACTTTAGAACTTGATTAAGTGGATATTTATCTACAATAAATTGGAACAAATCCTGCAAATTCACCCTATTGATTGCCAGCGATGAAGAAGTGCTTCATTCTGTTTAACACCTGCGTGTGCCGCTTGTGCACAAAGACTCGCTCCAAGGACATTTTCCAACTAAAAGAGTATCAAAATAGTTCATGAAAACATGTAAAGTACCATGACATCACCATGTATTTGTTCAATGTTTTCCCTTTTTTCCATATTGAATGTGTCAAGTCTCTGTAACAAACATTGGTCTGAAACTAATAACCATTCTCGTCACTTCTTTCATTGCTTTAAATGGGGCTTTCATGTTCACTAACCCATTGTTTCAAAGTACACAGAGCGGCGTTGATTATTCCAGTAATTATGGTCCTTTTAGCTGGCGTCCTTTTAAAATCTGGATTGTACATTAGAGCTGTAGTGTTCTGATCGGCACTAGGTGTACCCTTGCAAAAAATCTAGAATTCTGGCAAATTTGCCACTCATTATTATCACATGCAAATAAGCTTGTGATTCACCGTAAAAGTTTGCCAGAAATGTGCAGATCTTCACTGGTGGTGAACCAAGGTGAACAATTTGCCACAAGTTTGCCGCAAAGCATAGACACTGTGTCTCAAACAGCTCCCTAGTTCAGTAGTCAGAATACTGACCAGAGATTCATCCATTTCTAGCAAGTACGTATAGCTGCAGGCCGGAGATCTACAAATAGGGGCAGAATCTCCAAATCAGGGTGTGATTTCTCCAGAAGGGGGCAGGGTTACTTCAAAAGGGGGTTGCACCAACTCCAAAAGGGGGTGACACCTTCTCAGGTGTTTAGGGTTAGGGATAGGGTTGGGCTGAGAAATTCTTCTAAACGTCTTCATTTGCAAAGACAGATGAAAATCTTCATCTATCATTGGTGAGTCAATGATAGGTGAATTTTCATTTTTGGGTGAACTATCACTTGAAATTATTATGTAACCTCCAAATTGTCACCTGTTTAAGGTGATTTTCAGAACATTATAAATTACAAAGCAGATTTAAGTAGTTCAAGTAGGTTTGTAGTATATAAAAATGACATAATTAAATTACTGATACGTAATAAAGAATCTACTTAATTTGCATTAATAATTAACTCACAATGAAACCCTATGGATAAAATGTCCTCAAGATATATAAACAAGACTGACATGAAGTCAAACTGTTAGAAGAACAATGAAAGAGGCACAAGGCCATTGGGGAGAATAGGGAATGTGTGAAAAACGAGACACAAATTCAGCTCTCCGGTTGAATCTATTTTAGCGACACATCCCCTCACTCTGGTAGGTGTAGCATGTAACTTTCGGTCTACTGGGACAGAGCTGCTTTTTGCTAAAGTTCCTCCAACATTCCTCTCTGATGCTCATGGTTTTTGTTTTTTTTATCTGTCTCAGACATATGTCCCTCGTCACTCTGTGTTCTTATCAGTCTTCTCTCAGAGCGAGGCCTTGACCACCTCCAGGGAGGAGATGATCTTTCAACCAAATGCACTTGCTCCACTGTAGACTCTTGTGATCCGGAGTGCTTTCACTCATTGTAACCCAGGTGACCCTTGAAGGAAAGAGGTTAAGATGCTATGTATTATGGGTGTGTGTACATGTCATTGGCTGGAAAGTTTTACTGCTGTTGTGTGCTGTGTAAGTGATAGCTATCAGTCAAAGATGTTTGTCATGTTCTCATGCTAATTTTGCTGTCTATGTGACCTTGTAAGACCAACCATAAGACATGGGATACTTCATATGACACTGCCTGAACCTTGGACTTAGGACAGACCCCACTACAAATACCGTCCAGGTTGAACTGCGATGCACCTCACTGATCACTGCCTGCATCACCTCGGTCTATTGATGGACTACACTTTTGAAATGGAATGCATAGACTATCAATTAATTGCCAACCAAGACCCTTCATCAGCCAACCAACAAGGACAATTGGATCGATGTGAACTTCTGCAGTTATTCTAGGATGGACTTCAATGACATTGGTCATTAATCTTCATAGTTTATAGAAAATCTTTGTTTAAACACTGACCCTTAACACTTACTTAGTTTAATAATTTGAAACTATGAATTGCACTATACATAAGTAATATTTACATTATATTCATGATGTTAGTCAGAGGGGAACTGGCCCCCACAGTGAGTCTGGTTTCTCCAAAGGTTATGTTTCTCCATTAATCAACATCTTATGGAGTTTTGTGTTCCTTGCCACAGTCGCCTTCAGCTTGCTCACTGGGATTTTAAATACAATTTATATTTAATTACTTATTTTTAAACACAATTCGCAGTCGTATTTGATCAAACTGCACAATGATGACTAAGACATTATAAATATTATTTTTTTATCTTCTGTTGGTGCATGATCGTCTGTAAAGCTGCTTTGAAACAATGTGTGTTGTGAAAGGCGCTATACAAATAAAAATGACTTGACTTTAGAGTCTGATGTCATGTGAGAATCTTTCCACACTTTAAATTCTCAGCTCTTCAGAAAATGTTCAATGTAACATTGTTTAAATGTTATATAAACCTATAATGTGAACTTTTTGATCACACAAAGAACCACATAGCCCATTCAAGAACACTATATTTTTTACATCTTGTGTCTATACTTTAGAAACAGGGAGTATTTTAACATTTAAGGATTGGCCCCCATTCACTTCCATTGCAAGTGCCTCGCTTTTACCCAGATTTTTTAAATTAAACAACGGATGATTCAAAATGTTTTTTGTGTTATAAGCAGCATTATGCCACAAATGCTGTTGATTGAGCTTAGCTTGTATTGAACCCGGAATGTTCCTTTAAGGCAACAACTGCACATATAAAATTTTTACAGTGCATGTATTGCCGAACTTACGTGTTGTTATGCTCTTTTCTATATGAGTTTGTGCATACAGGCATACCCTACTGGCAGGAGGTGAAACCCCATACTGGTTTCACTCTGTTGAAATTATAACTAAAACAGATTAATTAGTGAACCATGTATAATACATTTGTAGCATTCTCGGTTCATTTAGCCCGAAAATAATCTGCAGATTCATTAATGGGAAAATTACACAGTGAGCCCCAGTACTATCCATTTAAAATGATGCTTCATCTACTTTCAATTACATGTAAAGCACAGAGGAATACTGAAAAGATCCAGCTGTTGTGCCATTACCACTGATATGGTATGAAAGGCTTCGTTTCCAGCCCCAAAGCTTCAAGGAGACTGGTGTACAACTATTGTGATTCCATGCATATTTTAATCCATAGTGATTTAGCCGGTGGGTTGAAAATAATCACACAGAATACAAAACAGTTTTTTGAGGGGTTTTATCTGATGGCTGTTTATAAAAGAAAAAAACAGCAGTCGATGGGGACGTATTGTATTTAAAACATAAAAATAAAGAAAACACAGAAACTGAAATATGGTAAAACGAAATACAAAAATTAAATACTGTAGAGGCTAATGTTAAATGAAAACACAAACAGGGCATTAGCCTTCCCACAACCCTCAACACATACTTAATACATGCTTAAATTCACAACACCCTATGCACTTATGTACTTGCTCAAACCACTCAAAGCATCCTATGCATTTAACGCATGCTTAAACACTCACAGTATTTCATGCATTTAACACATGCTTAAATCACACACAGTATTTTACTTATTTACTTGTGCTTTTAGGACATAAATAACAGTTTAAACAATACAATTCTCATGAAAAATGTTCACTTAGGAAAACACTCTGGGCTATAAATCATTAAATGAGAAATTATTGATTCTAAATTTCCATATCCAGTCCTCACATGTGCAAAAATGTGGTCAAACTCCACACATGAAATCCATATGCATCCTTAAAAAATAACACACAACAAACACTCAACTCTAACATCTGACTCTTGTTAACACATATGTAATGCAATTTATAAGCATTTTGCATGAAATGTATATATACCCAAAGAATTCTCAAACGATGAACAAAACTGGGAGCTCTCTTGCACAATGTTTGTTTTCAAGTCCCCTTCTTAAAGGGGCCACGTCCAATTTATAAAATAAAATAAAATAATGAAATAAAATTTCGCCACTTGGCCACAATGAGAAAAGCTATCCTGTTATAAATGGAGAAAAAGAATGATGGATGGATGGACGGATGGATGGATGGATGGATGGATGGATGGATGGATGGATGGATGGATGGATGGATGGATATTGTCTTGTCAGTGATGTCCTTGACTGACTGACTTTTGAGTGGCCCCTTTAAAAAACACACACCGTCCCATCTCCTCTTAGAGAACCGATGGTGTACGCCACTGCAGAGGAGCATTGTATTGATCTCTCTACATCTGTTTACTCTAAATGAAAAGCACAGTAAGGAGAAGGTTGATGAATGTGAAAATGAATACTGGATGACAGATCGAGTGTCACCATCACTGTACAGCACCATGCGCTTTGCTCCTCTCTCCCAAATGATGGCATTTGATTTAGTCTGGCTACTGCAAGTGTTGTCACACACAGAAAGTAGGTAATCAATTTCTCTCTCCTTCTCACATCGGCTCTGTTCTCAGATGACCAATTTACTCATGTTCCCTTTCTGTCTCTTTCTTTTATAGGAAGCACACACATTCTATTCTTTTGCATTCTCATTTTCCACTTGCTCTCATTTCTTCTCGAATATACTCTTGAGTCTTGAGTGTTCATGCACAGCGGCTGCCCTCTTTAAATGTTAAAGTGGCTCATTTTCTGAATAACCCAGGAAGCATTACTATGCACAACACTGAAGGACGAACGTAGGTGGAAACCATCTAAATTATTTGACCTATTTTCAGTAGCAGCGACATTGTAATAGTTCCTCTCCAAGACCAAGACCATCTCAAACAATGCAAAGGCGCCAATCAATTATGCAACGAAGGCCATTCTTGGTGTGGTTGCTTTTAACCCTCATGTTCTGTTGAGATTGACTTTACATTTTTTATATTTGGAGTCCCAGAATCTCTGATTGCTGTATGTGTAAAAATAATAATACCTTTTTGTAACATAACTTTCTTTCCCTTTAATCACCATGTTTGCAAAAACAGCTTAAACTAGCCTTAGGCGGATAACTGGACTCTTAGCCTTACCTAGCTGGGAAAACAGTTTTTATGGTTTTAGAGGAATTTTAGGTATTATTTAGGGAGACTGTTTGGCTGGAAGACATGTGTAACACAGTTAAAGGATGGGCAAGGAGGAGGCGAGAACCAGCTTGTCAACATAAATGATAATTTAATGAAAACTGAACTCAAACCAAAAGCACAAACATAAACACACATGACGGACACACCCGTAATTCTCTCTCTCTCGAACCATCGGTTAATATTCCGACCCGGCCCCGCACCCCTCCGCTCCACACTCCTCCCGGCGCTATCTCAGGCCGGGGTGCCACCGGCATGACGTACACCCCCCATCCCTGGGGCGGGGTGTATCTCTGATGTACCGTCGCGTGGTCCTCGAACACTCCTCCACACTCAGGCGGACGCCAGCCACTCCAACCCCGATTGAACCGGAGTCAAACCTTCGACCCCCAGTGGGCAGAATGCCCCTCCGCTTTTCTGGCAGCAAATGGGGACACTCCACCGCCCCTGGCAGCAGCCCTACCGCTCCGGTTGGTCGGAGAGTTTCTACCCTCCTCCCCTCACTGACGGTGGTCTCCCTCAACCCCTCCGCATCTCTGGGGACGGCAGGGCACTCCTCCGCCCCCGGCAGCGGCTCCCTCACTCCAGGCGGTCGGGGTATCCAGTCCCCACTTGCCCCACGGACGGCGGCCGTTCCCCGCATCCGGGCGGTCGGGCTGCTCCGTCACCGGCAGATGGCAGCGGCGCTCCCCTGGGTGGACGGCAGTGTCGAGGAGACAAGAACCGGTTTGTCAACATAAATGATAATTTAATGAAAATTGAACTCAAACCAAAAGCACAAACATAAACACACATGACGGACATGCCCGTTATTCTCTCTCGAACCATCGTCACCGGCCACCTTAATTCCTCGTGTGCCTCATCGGGCTGATTGGGGACCGGGCGCGCGATATTCCGCCCCGGCCCCGCCCCCCTCCGCTCCACAACATGCTAAAGCAGCTTAACACTAGCTTGGCCAGAATGGGAACTGGTCTAGTCCAGCTTAAACAAGCTAAACTTTCTCTGCAGGGCAAAGCCCAGGAGGCAAATATTGTTGTGGATTTAATCCAGCTGCTACAGTATATCACAAAGTTGACATGCTATATTGAATTTTCAGAAATCCAACGTATTAACATTATTCCATCAAAAACATAGTGTAGTAAAAGAAAATTCCAAATAAAACTGGAATAATGCACTGCTATACTGTGTACACAAATCAGACTATTTGTGAAATCAGAGGATTTCTGTTGGTGCTTCTGGAGCGTGGATCGCTCGCGGGAAGTGCAAAGCATCTTAGGAGTAATGGTTGAAACTGAGAGAGAGTCCTTTCACCCGGAGGATATCGGACTGCTCCAAAAACATAGAGTGTTGAGCTTTGTCCGAAGACAAGAAAAAGACTGAGATAAATGCCAAATAAAACAAAAGACATGTCTGATGAGAGTAACACAAAAAGGGAAGAAAAAGCAAGAGAGCTTGAAGAGAGATAAAAGAACGAGAGGACCAAAAGAGAAGAGAAAGAGAGTAAGAGAGGACAAAGAGAGCAAGAGAGGACAAAGAGAGAGTGATTCCACACCAGATCCTGACTTTTAAAGTAGGGAGGTCACGCCTCCTTTGGGAGAAATGACCCAATGAGGCTCCTCAGTTTTGGCGCAAGGTGGTTCCCTTTGTCTTGTCAAGGCTAGTCATTTGCCTAATTTATGACAGGGTCCCGATGTGGTTGGAATCACTCAAAAGATGGTAAAACAAAGCAGAATACATTTTAATGTAACCTTATATATATATTCAGCTAGGACGAGTCGTAAGGTTTAATTTGATACCAAGAAACTTGTATTTAGTACACTTAAAAGTGAATATATATTCTTAGACCCTTTATATAAGCCCTCAGAGTTTAACTACACAACTAAACAATCTTAACTAGTTTGATATAACAGCAGAAATACCCAAGCATACGGGAATAAAACATATTTCCTTGAAAATAAGCCATTTCTGGATTTTAAATGTGTGTGTCTAAGAACGTGTGTGTGTATAGATTTTCAGTGTGTAGATGGCGATATCACGAGTGTCTCTGGAGAGGCTCTTTGGGTTGTAAAAACGTCAAGAAGCATTCTAACTCCCAGACTTGCTGGCACTACCTTGTGATTTAGATGGGGAGTCACAGGGTGTGGGGGTTTTAGGATCCTTCGCAAAAATGTGTGCATTGCATTCAGAATTAATGAGTTCATGATTTTCCGTTCATACTCTACAATAGGAGTAGAAAAAGAACACCTTCCCTGATGCATGTGATAGCGTTAAGATGGCCCCAGCCGCTTTAACTCTATGCAAGAAACATAGGGAGAGAAAAAGCGCAGCTGGCGCAGCCTGCTGCCATGCTTGGCACGTCGCTTTGTTCCCCCCTTCGGGGTGCCGGGAACCTAAGAAGTTTATGATGATTTTATGGGGCGTTGGGGAAGGGTACATGCAGTCTGATGCAGCCTGTAGCATTGGCATGCAACTGCCTGCCCACACCTGCATCAGCAGCACACGTACACGTTCAGCACATGGCGTGATTGAATAGGGACCCCTAGTGTCGCTTTACTCGACACAACGTCGAAGTGTGACGGAGGACGTCTAGGTTACTGTTGTAACCTCCGTTCCCTGATGGAGGGAACGAGACGGTGTGTCCCCCACTTCACTCGACACACCGTCTCGTTCCCTCCATCAGGAAATGGAGGTTACAACAGTAACCTAGATGATTTCAGAATTAAAATCAAGACTCTAAAACTAGAAGAAGCATTTTAAAGGTATGTGAGGTGACAGGCAAGGTGATGGGTGCATTTTTGTGTGTGTGTTTTTTTGTTTGGCATGTAGGACATACCAATTCATGACAGCTTAGGATTCGAAATGCCAAATATCTCATCCTGATGCCAGAGGCAGCTCTGGCTGCTGTCACCTAGGCCTGATATGTGTGAATCTGTGGAAGGAACAAACTGGTCTCCTTGTAGACACTTCTACATAAGAAATAACCAGAGTAGGAAGACTGACGATTTAATCATCAGACAACATACCAAGGTTTTTAAAATGTAAAAAGATGAATTTGTAAAGGTCATGAACAATTATAGTGTGCAAAAATTATGGGAGACCTGCAATAGTTACTTTTTACTCCAGTAAATATTTTTCATGGTAGATTATTAAGTTAATTTCTATATATATACATAAAGTCTTGACTGTAAAAAAGCTATTGAACATTTCCCCCATTATTGCCAGGAATAAAATGTGCAGGTTTTTCCCCCCAATTTATTTTTTCTTGATATATTTATTTATTTGTACAATTTAATATAATTCAAACATGTGAACTTCTAGCTTTGCACATATAGTGGCTCATGTTGGCAGATCTCATAGGAAGTTGTCACAATGGCAACAGTTTATTGACACTGATATTAGAAATGCAATCTCGAGCAAACAAAAAGCCATTTTCTATAACATATCTGTATTTGTTTTAGAAGTTGTGTAATGCCTTTTCAATAAAACTTAAACAGTAAAACAAATATGAGAATTCACAGAACAGCAAAAATGCAGAAATGTAACATTACAAAAATATCATGCCACTGTTTTGGTCAACATAAATTGTAAATAATTACATGTATAAAATGTAAAAAAAAAAAAAAAAAAAATATTCCGAACAGTCCTAGTCAGTTTTTGTCCCTTGAACAATGTGACAACTTGCCCCAACCTCATGAAAAATACCCTTCTTCTAAGAACACAAGTCTCTTCTATGCCGTATGCATCATGTATGAGGTATACTTCATAACGTTTCTGCTTAATTCTTTTATAATCCCTTTTTTATCATAACTTTGTAAAAACAAAAGCTTCCAATGGTCATCTTTATTAGATGTACAATTCTTTTAGATTCTCTCTATCTCTCTCTCTCTCTCTCTCTCTCTCTCTCTCTCTCTCTCTCTCTCTCTTTGTCTGTCCCTCAATCTCTGTTACAGACTTTGAGCTTTACTCAGGTTGCCATGAATGATCTCCATCTGTTTGGCCTTGACAGTCCAGCTGTAAGCCAGTCTGAGAGCTGTCACACACTGGAAGACTAAACACAAGGATCTGGCAACCCACAGATCTCCTTTCTGACTGATGGACTGGCACTGGTCACAGAAACCATTTCAACATGGGCAACATGCTCTGAAAAGATATGGTGGATGAGCAGTGTCTATAAGCTACAACAGATGCAGGATCATTGGCATTCACATTTAAATATGTTACAGAATGCATTGGCACAAGTATTTGCATGTAACTGAAATTTTATTGCTTGATGTCTCTCTCAATCTGTATTGACGGATGTTAACTCCCAGATGTTTAAACATGTGAGTTCGATTAAAGAATGACAAACAAAGCAAATGATATGGTTAAAGACAACATGTAATAAAACTGAACCACATGTTCAGGGTCTTATTGTGAAGAAATCATCAGTGTTTCTTTATTCCAAAGGGGAATAAAAATTTCAGGTAATATGGAATATGGTTTGTTGAAGCTCAGTCTTTGGCATTGTTTCTAAAGGTAGTAGGCCTCCAACATCAACTGCAAACACGCATTCAGCTCTAACTCCATTCTAGAATTGAACGCCCACCTTTCATGATCCAATCATTTCCCCATTTCCAAAACAAATCCCTCACTACTTGGTGCTCTCATTAAATACTTTGTTTCTCTCGAAAATATTAACTAGTATAACATACTGTAGTCTAATGACAACTCGTATTCATTTTACGTGAAGGCAAATTAGTTAAATATAGTGCAAATTGGCTCATCTGAAAAGGACTTTTATTCTTAAAGCAACCAACCAACAGAATGTCACATCGATACAATACAGACATCCAATTTTAGCACCTTTGTGCTGTCTAACAACATCTGTGGTTGAAACTTAAAACTGCAAGCAATTTGTGGAAGAACACTTTACGTGATCTGTGTTTCAGCACTGCTCTTCTGCGTGGATGAATCTCATGATTTGAGCTTACCTGGACATCGCCTGTATGTGATCTTGACAAGGAGATATTCAGAACCGGAGAAATGTATTATATTTTCATGTTGAGACTATGCTATTCTATTAAACATTTAAAGATTTTGATAAAGGTAAACAACACTTGTATTTACATATTTTGAATGAGTGAATTAATTTTAAACTTATAGCACTTTTCTGACATTACACTCAAAGCACTTTTACATTGATAACAAACCACCAGCAGTTACCATCATATTTTAATATGATCGCTCAAGTGTTTTATCTAATAATGTTTGTATTGTACGGCACTTACCAATTTAAGAGGTGAATTGAGTAGTGGTTGAGATGAGTTCAATGGAAAACTTTATTATTTAATTTTAGATTTTAGAGCTCGATGTGGGGAGCAAAGGACTTAATCTCCCAGTGTAAATTCTTGTAGTCAAGTACCCCTATTATACAGCCGGGTTTGACCTTCTTGAGTCTGGAGCAAATTCTCCTGTGTTAACTGCACCAGTGTGGAGTTGTGCTCAGGTAAAGAATGTATTGAATTTGTTTTTGCTGTTTTAAGGTCCCTCCTCCAAATTATCCCTTAGGACATCAAGCATGCAGCACGGTCGACGCCATTACAATAGTTAGAATGGAGAGAACCCCGTGGAGGCTTGTGGGACCTCTTGTACTACAAATAATAGGGGCTTGAGTCCCAATTTCAGGCGTCTTCTTGCACGATATGTATATTGCCTGTATTGCCGATATTGCCTCTCTGATGACTCAAGATAATCGATCCGTTTCTCAATATCCGCCACTCTTGTAACCTCTTGTAACCAACCCCGGGGCCCTTGCTAGCTATAATCCGCCCCTGGTTAAGGGGTCCGAATTTATGGTTACTTTTAGATTTATTCGTTTGGTTTTGTATTTATTATTTAAAATAAATCCACTGTCAGATTTAGTGGTTTCTATTTTGGCGAAAATTGATGTTGAACTTAATGAGCGTGTTTATTTATGATTAATTGTGTGCCTGAAATTGAAAAAAGAGAAAGAGGAAGAAAATATGGCCTTTCAAATGCTTGAGTGACTAATGCTGGAAAGCAACCAGAACCCTTCCTCTCCATCCACCAGTCCCTAAAGCATGGCATTTGTGCTTTGTTTCCCTCTCTCTACAAGTAAAACTAACCTGTGTTCGGCTTTATTATATAAAGACTGAACAGAACAAATGTTTGCAATAGACAGATGCTACGAGAAGGTCTTTAACATCCTGATTGTGCATGTGTTTGTATCTGTTGATTTGCTCCAATTTTTGAGTTGCTGTCAGTTTCCCCTTTGTCCTTGACAAAACACACAATTGTACATTACCATATTGCACAACAAGGGAATTGCTGTTCACAAGTGACTTGGGTTTGAATGCCATTGCTGGCAGTGGATTCGCACATCTGTGCTGAAGCTGATAGCGACAGACTAACACCACCACATCATTCACAGTTTGTGCGAGTGAACGTGTTTGTGTGTCAAGTGTTTGTTTAATTGATTAATCTTTTATGCCACAGAGACACACGGATGAGTGATTGGGTTTGGAGACAGGATCAAGTTCACAATTATTGTCATTTTGAAAACCATTTTGAACAATCCTTCAACATATAGAATCAATTGTAGATTCTTAGTTGCAGTACTGGTGAGTAGCTAATTAATAGTAGCGATGATAATAAACAAAACGTTTAGTAGCATGATTGTAGTCAAGCTATTTTAGCAATGGCTTAGCTTGTTCAGTAATGAGCTACATTTTCCAATGAGTAGCACTGAGGTGTCACAAATTGCTACATTTTGTCACGTATTGCAAAAGCAGCAATAGAGCTGAGGGAGTAATCAAACATGCCCACCTAAACCATACTTTCTTTCTCATGTTGTGCTGGTGTAACCGGTCCTGCTCAACCTGCTCTGAGTGGGATTTGAACCGGCGTCTCCAACATAAAGACTACAACCTCTAGTGTCATTCGGCCTCTTGAGGCCAGCGGAGTGAGATTTATACACACTGCACAACATGTACCAGCTGGCTACTATTACCCCATTTGGGGACACCAAATAATTTTTGGTAATATTTCGATTCAGATCTTTTGCATGGTTCCTGTAAAAAAACTAGTTCACATAAATGATTCACTTGAGTCCCGCACAGCTTTAAAGAGACTTCACAAAACATTTAGTGAATTGCTGCTGTTTATCACTTAATTTCAACTCAGTTATAATAATATATTCAGTTATATAATGTAGATCAATGTAATGTTGTCACCTTATTTGTTTAACCCTTATGAAAACTAACCAAGGTTTTATTATAGTAATATTGTAGTAATCATGACTGTAGTAAACATGGTTAATTTTGTGGTTACTATGGGTTTTACTACACATATCATTGTCAAAATATGGTTACTAAATAAAAAAAAAACATGGTTAATTATTGTAAAGACATGTCTCCCTAATTAAAAATATAAATATCTGGTAATGTTTTTTAATTACATAATAAAATAACTAAAATACAAAAAAATTATTATCAGGGCTGGGGAATTTAATGCATTAAATCCTGCGATTCATAGATTTTGTTTAATGTGTTAAAAACATTTATGAATCATACATTTTCTTTTTACTTCCTGAAACTTCAGTAATGTTTTGCACCACATCCTGTGGCTAAAATTGGCATATATATATTTTCAGGAGGTACACGCTCGACTCGACTGCACATCCTAGCACAGAAACAGATTGTGTGGAGCAGTTCATGCTTATTCATTATGCGGGCCGTCCCGGGCATAAAAAAACATGGTAGCGGATTTACTGAATGGAGACTTCACCCGCAAGGGGTGAACCAGGCATGGGAGCAAGAGATACAGGCAAGCTGGCGTATCTCTTTCCATTGCCCGAAAACCCTCATTTAATTTAATCTAAACCACTTTCAAAAGCGAAACTGCCCGAGTGAGACCCAGTGTGTGCGCTATAGAGACTGAGAGGGCCTGGCCGTTCAGCAAACTGCAGGCAAATATTCTTGTTGAGATTGAACAGCAGCCAAAGAAAAAAGTGGTCAGCATTAAATATGTTTTTATATCTGTACAGTATGTCAAGTGTTTAATAATGCATTGGTGATGCTCATTTAATTTGTCTTGCATATAATTTACATTACATTTATGCATTTGGCAGACACTTTTTTCCAAAGCGACTTACAGTGCACTTATGACATGGACAATCCTGTCACAGAGCAACCTGGAGTTAAGTGCCTTGCTCAAGGACACAATGGTGGTGGCTGTGGGGATTGAACAGACAACCTTCTGCTTACCAGTTCAGCTTTAGCCCACTACACCACCACCACTCTATCTATCAAAATTTGATATGAATTGAATCTCCCATTTGATTCTATTATTGTAAAAGTCCACTGGAAAACGGAAGAAGATTTTGTCCAACTTTTAATTACAGCATGTCCACAGATTTTATGGCATTTTTATGTATATTTATTCTCATATTTGGCATGTTCTCTGTTGTCTTTTGTTTTGGTGCTTTTATGTTGAAGTTCTTGTTTAGTTCCTGTTTCCTGTTTTTGTAGTGCTTTGTAGTTTCATTTTATGATTGGTTTTCCCCTGATTGTTTCTCATTCCCTGATGGTTTCCCCAGGTGTTCCTTGTTTCCCCCACTTTAATTTGCGCGTGTGCGCACGCGCGCTAATAAAGCTGCACTTAGATCCTAATTCTTTGCCTACCTCGTCACAGCATTAAAGATTTATATCTGTAAAACATTGTCTAACTGACTATATCCAAGAAAAATACTGGACATTTTTACATAATTAAAATAAACGATGACTAACCAATTTCTTGCAAGTTCTTTGAGACAAAGTTGAAGTAAATGTATTTATGATTATATTTTTTTATGTATTATGTACCATGATTAACCATGATTAATCACAGAAAACTGTACGATCAATTAGTTAAATAAATACAAAATGTATAGTATCATCCAATTGTTATATATCTAAAAGTATTTTCTTCTCTAAGCAAAATGTAGCCTGTCAACCATCATGATCTTTCTGGTCATGCTTTCTGACCAGATGGATGTATTGCTTAATCTAGTCAAAAAGCCTTGTTGAACACCCAAATTCCATGCTGGGGACTATCATACAAAACAACTCATAAATTGGTGATGGGCTTTGCTGGTATTTTCCCAGCAGTAAGTACACATTCTCTAGTAGTTACTGAGCCATGGTGCTCATGTGGGTAAGTTTGAATACAGCTTATAACAATACAGCTTAAAACACACCCTATTTGTCCTTTTCACCTCATGATTTTCTGTCCAGACTTTCATTTAACATTTATGCATTTGGCAGACGCTTTTATCCAAAGCGACTTACAGTGCCCTTATTACAGGGACAATCCCCCCAGAGCAACGTGGAGTTAAGTGCCTTGCTCAAGAACACAATGGTGGTGACTGTGGGGGTCAATGACCTTCTGATTAACAGTTGTGTGCATTAGCCCACTACGCCACCACCACTCTTTCACTATGCCTATAAAAAAAATTGTAAATAGGCAAACAATAAAACAAATAAACAAATGTAATTAAGTTAATTTCATGTTGGTCTGAATTTGTCCTTTTTGTTTACATCTCATTCTACATGTGTGCCTCTTCTTTGAAGAAATATAATTTATACTGAGATGTTGTGTTCTTGCATTAACAGAGCGTCCAGATGGCAACTGATGCAGGGAACAGCATCCCCACTGCAAACTAATGTCATTGTGCTGCAGGAAACCAACGATCCCTCACACGCTTTATGTCATGAAAATGAGCCATAGTTGGCTGAAGTATAAAACCCGCTGAGACAATTTAGCAACACACATTAATTATCAAATGCCAAATTACTGCAAACAATACATACAACATTTTTACATGTTCTATATGACTGTGAACACAGTATGGAGTTAGAATCATGCCAAAACCTCACACACACACACACACACACATACACACACACAAAACGTGTTTTACTCACACCCAACGATTCACAAACAAACTCAGTGTGGTTTGCAAATACAAAACATCACTCACAAACTAATGCATTTTGTTCTGCAAATAAAAAACGTACCTATCAAACAAACACAGTATGTTTTACATATACATAGAAACGTATTTCTTCAATGACAAAAATATCCTCCAAGTACAAACTAAAATCTTTCAAGTACAAAAAAAAATTCTATAAGTACAAAACAAAATTCTACAAGTACAAAACAAAATCCTTCAAGTACAAAACAAAATTCTACAAGTACGAAAAACTGTCACGTGACTTTTGGCACTAATTTTCCGCCTTGCTGATCCACACACAAATGCCTTCAGATCCACACACATGCTAGTAAATTGTCATGTAATTCGCACTCCACAACATCAGGTGGCGCTGTTACCGATTTGCTTGGCGCCGCCACGGACATGGAAAGAGAAGAGAAGAAGAAACGTTAGCGTGGGTAGGGTGTTTTGAACACGATGAGTGGCCAACAGGTGAGTTTGCAGTCGTTGCTGGTGAAAAATCAAATGTTAACTAACTAAACTCCAGGAATGACTGTCGTGGGTAGGGTGAGATATATATACATATACATATTTATATGTGTGTAGTTTATGGTACCGCAGGAGCTAACCTAGCTAATTTTTCCATTTTGTTTCTAACTTAACTAAATTAAACTATACTATGGTCACATATAATGTTACACTTGATACGTCTTGGTCTTAAGGCGGAATTTTGAAGTGAAGACCACCTCAGGCCACACACATTTGTTTAAGCACCATCTGAGGAGTCATGTTAAGTCACTGAAATAACAAAGTAATGGGAGGCTTTAATTGTGAAGAGTTTATAGGAGTTGAAATGTCATTAGCGCAAACTTTTTTTAGCGACGCTAATTCACGTGAAAAGATGTGGAGATATTTGGTGCTAATATGTTCATGGAACAGTTATAAATACTACAGGAGGTTAAAGTGTAAGCAGAAACAGCCACAGTGCGCTAAGTATGTGCGAAGATTTTAATTGAATTAAAGTATATTCGATCAGTTTTAAGAATAAACTTGAGGGAGGTTCAAGGGGTCTTTTATATATATATATATATATATATATATATATATATATATATATATATATATATATATATATATATATATATACACAACTTTTAATTCTGACTTTTTCTAGAAATAGGCTTTTTCCACAAATTTCTTTATAAATTTCACCAAAAATGCATCCCATTGACATTAATTTGAACATACATTGACAGAAAGTAATGTTATTCAGTCTCAGAATAAATATTGTGTATTTCTGTAGTTTGTTTCAAAATGTTATCAAATGTGGTCCGGGTCCTTGATGTAAAAATGTTTGAAAATCACTGCTCTACATAAACACTTTACATGTCTTTTCAGGGATTGTACCTACCACATTTGGACTGGGAGGACAGTGGTCTGCCCGATGAGACACACCATGGTGTCACTGTTCCTGAGATGGGCGATGTAATGAGTGATGAGCAAATGGCAGCACTAAGGGCAGCCATAAATCCCCTCCCAATCACATGGCTCAGACATCTACCTACTTACTGTGCAGTATGTCCAGCACTTACTAGGCTTACAATAAAACGTACTCAGCAAAGGACCTGATTCGATGCAATTGTAGCACAAATACATTCTCACATTCTCTACATACATTTGGGTAACAAAAAGAACACTTATTTACAGAATAGTGCCCCTGCTAATAACTGGTTTGTAAGAGATGTTACAGTATAGGCCTATCATTTCTTTTCACACTAAAACCAAATAAATATTTCTGAATCAGTGAGGTTGTCTCATGTTTGAATTTTCTCTGTTTAATCAAATCAGACCAGCAGGAAGCATAGCTTTCCTCAAGCAGTGCTAGCAGCGGACTTTCAGCTCTCTTAATATCATAATGAATGTTCAAACCAAAGACATGTAGATTGTATTATTTTTATTGTAGTGTGAATACAATCTTAAAACATCTGGGGGGTTGGAACAACCAAAAAAATACAATAACTTTGTTTAACTGACAACAAACAACCCAGGAGACAATGTTGAAATAAAAGGTTTTGAAGGTGTCAAAAAGACGACAAAAAAAAAGATTAAAGAGAACCAAACTGGCTGCATTCTGGAGTTTAGTTAGTTAACTCATCGTGTTCAAAACACCCTACCCACGCTAGCGTTTCTTCTTCTCTTCTCTTTCCATGTCCGTGGCGGTGCCAAGCAAATCGGTAACAGCGCCACCTGATGTTGTGGAGTGCGAATGTGTGTGGATCTGAAGGCATTTGTGTGTGGATCAGCAAGGCGGAAAATTAGTGCCAAAAGTCACGTGACAGTTTTTCGTACTTGTAGAATTTTGTTTTGTACTTGAAGGATTTTGTTTTGTACTTGTAGAATTTTAGTTTGTACTTGGAGGATATTTTTGTCATTGAAGAAATAAGTTTCTATGTATATGTAAAACATACTGTATTTGTTTGATAGGTACGTTTTTTATTTGCAGAACAAAATGCATTAGTTTGTGAGTGATGTTTTGTATTTGTGAACCACACTGAGTTTGTTTGTGAATCATTGGGTGTGACTAAAACACGTTTTGTGTGTGTGTGTGAGGTTTTGGCATGATTCTAACTCCATAACTTAGCACAAGCTTTTTTATTTTGTAACCACATGGTACACATGGCCACGCTCATGTGAAAGCTTGAGAGAAATACATGCATGCACACTTACAGTACATATATGTGCATACAACTCTACATGTTGTTTGCTGCCATATAGTGGAGACCAGGGCTAGATGTTACACTTTTGACTCCAGTAAACGTTTCTCAGGGTAGGCTTATTTATTAAAGTCAACTTCTGTGAAGACATACTGTAACTTAAAAGTCTTGACTACAAAAAAGATACAGTTAATCGATTTAAGGATACAGTGCTCCACTAGTCTGGCATGTTGTCATATTCTATGCCTAGGGTAAATGGCCACAGTGTAAACCTGCTGTTTATTGTCTATGATTATTGAAGAATAAATTATTTTAAATATGCTTTACAGTAATTATATAAAAAATACATTTTCCGTAACACTTTCACTTGAACATTCTTCTTTTCTTTTGTTTTTTGGTAATTTGCATTCTTCGTGCATATCGCCACCTTCTGGTTGGGACTGGTAAATGGTGGAGATTTATCGTAAAAAATAAAATAAAAAAAGGACTTAGATTGCTTTTGAAGATATGGATTTAACCACTGGAGTCTTATGGGTTACTTTTATGCTGCCTTTATATGCTTATTGGACCTTCAGAGTTCTGACCACCATTCACTTGTATTGAATGGACGTCCAGAGCTGAGATATTCTTCTAAAAAGCTTTATTTGTGCTAGAAAGAAATTCATACACATCTGGGATGGTATAAGGGATACACATTTGGGATACACATTCCCGTAAACTATTTTCAACTTTCTCATCTCTTCTCTATCCTTCACCACCACATCCTATTACATTCTGAGTCTTAATGACTTTGCCACATTTTTTTCTGACAAGATAGTGAGCATCACTAGTGATAGTGAGTCCACCCTCTCTGACCTGGGCATCACAGGTGCTGCGCTTGGATGGTTGGATGAGTCATATCTCAATGGCAGATTTTTCAAGGTCTCCTGGAGAGGTGTCTGTGGCAGAGCGGAGGGCGGGGCCGGGTCGTGATCCTACGCACCCGGTCCTGTATTAGGCCAATTATGCCTCCGTGAGGGTTAAATGCTGACTGCAGGGGTTCGTGCGGGAGAGAGAGATTGTTTACGGACATGTCCGTCATGTGTGTGTTTGTGTCTTCTTTTAAGTTTATCATTAAACCATTATTTATATTATCAAGCCGGTTCTCGCCTCCGGTCATTGAGGTGCTTTTCCTACCACTGCTACGCAGATGATGCACAGCTCTACCTGTCATTCCTGCCTGATGACCCTACTGTCTCAGCTTGGATCTCTGCCTGCATCTCTGACATTTCAGCCTGGATGAAGGAACGACACCTTCAGCTCAACTTGCTAGAAAGAACTCCTTGTGATCCCAGCCAACCCATCTGTTAACCTCAACCTCACTATTCATCTCATTTCAACTACACTAACATCCAACCATAACAGTCCAAAAACTGGGAGTGGTGGTAGATGACCAGCTTAATGTCACTGCACACATCTCATCAACCAGGAAAATCAGACCTTTCCTGTATGAATATGATGCACAGCTCCTGGTCCATGGTAATTTCAAGACTGGACAACTGCAATGCTCTGTAGGCTGGCCTACCAGTATAACACAATTAAGCCACTGTAGATGGTCCAGAATGCAGCAGCACATCTGGTCTTCAATCAGCCAAAAAGTGTTCATGTCACCAACTCTTGATTTCACTCCACTGGCTACCTGTAGATGCCCCCATCAAATTCAAGGCTTTGACTCTGGCTTTCAGGACAGCCAATGGAACCGCACCCTCTTAATTCAATACACTTCTTCAGGTCTATGCTCCAACTCGTTCTCTGCGGTCTATGAAGGAGTGATGCCTGGTGGTCCAATCACAAAGAGGCTCAAAGCATATTTCATGATTGTTCACTTTCTCTGCTCCTCTGTGGTGGAATGAACTTCCAACCTCCACACAATCTGCTGTTACCTTCTCAACATTCAAGAACCAGCTGAAAACATATATGTTCCGTGAGCACTGAACCAACCCACATTAGTTGCACTTAACCTGCACTTAATGTACAATACATAAATAAAAAATCCTTGTCTGACTCTTTCATCTGTGCTAGCATCTTTACTACTCCAGGCACTGTGAGAATTGGCAATCCTATACTGCAGATATTGTTAAACTTGACAAATTGCTTGCTATTTGTCTCATTTGTAAGTCCCTTTGGATAAATGCATCTGCTAAATGACTAAATGTTTTAATTTGTCTGTAAACTATCCCTTTAATGTTTAATATTGTGGTTGTGTTGTTCACTTGTTTGCCAAACAGCTACTGCAAAAATAGGATGATATTAGACTTTTAGTTCAGAGAATAGAATTAGAAGAATTTGGAGGTTGATTTTCCTAAAAAAAAAAAGATTCAAAATGTAATATTAATTTAAGACTAGATTAGATGTTTGAAACCAACATACAAAACCACTGCTTGAAAACAAACAGTCGTGCATTTGGAGTTTTTTCTCCAAAACATAAATGAGATATAGCCCTTATGAGCTCTCTTGTGAGAACTAGCCCCTCTCTCCCGTTTATGTCCCTGTGTCATTTGTAAAAGATCAGTTTGGAGCAAGCACTCTTCAAAGACTTCCTGTGTGTTCTACATTTGTTATAGTAATTACTGTAAAGCATATGAAAAAGAAAAGAAAAAAACACCATAAAGGATTAAGATATATGAGAGTCTTGCTAGACTTCAAAGCCGCCATAACTGTCATAAAAATAGAGGAGTACAGAGGAAAAACTCAGCTTTCAGGTTCCCTCTGCGGCTAATGTTGTTAAGGAGTCGCTTTGAACCCAATTCATTCAAATTCAAAAACAAAATGCTCATAATTAATGTGGTGCTTTTCATCACGGATGAACATCAAACAAGACACAACACTCAGCTCCCTAGATTCTCTTGGTGTCTGAGTCTCTAGAGTCAACCCTTTAATCCTGCTCAAGACAACAACTAAACTCTGAACATTAATCTTGATAAATGAAACCTGTGCTGAAGCCCTGCACTCTTTTTAGTGTAATCACTATTCATGGTAAGAATGCTAAATAATTAGCTTCATGTTGAAGGACTGCTGCTAGTGAGTCCATTTGCTTGTTTAATTTGCTTTTTAAAAGCTGAGACAATAGAAAGAAAGTTAAAGACCCCATTTAAAGGCTTGACGAGTGCAGTTTTCTACACTGCTTTGGCTACATTCGGAATTGTCGAACCTGCGTCAGTGAGCCTGATCTCGTGAAAATAAGCATGAAACTGTTGCAATATGCACAATGAGCCAAGTAAAAATCGCTTAGTAAAAATATAGGTATAGTTACGTTTCTGAGCCCAGGTTTGCCATAGCTTTTCAGTGAATAATGACTTAAATTTCCATCTGTTCACCACAATGTTAACAAAGCTATTGCATAGCTTCAGAACACTTTAGGCTTTAATGGTGTTTTTTGTTATTTTTGTAGCTTGACAGATACAAAGGTCACAATGAAAAGTAATTAGAGCTGTGTAAAGTTTCTTCAAAAATTCTCATTCCACAGAAAAATATTCCCGTTGAACTATTCTTTAACTAGAGGCAGAGCACAAGCCTCAGGTATCTACTCTGTCTCTCCAGGATGAGTAGATATTATTGGAAACATCCCAAGTCCCTCAGTACTTCAGTTCATTAGATGCTCATTTCCCTCACAGCTGTCTCAATCCAAGTGCACTCTCACTCGCCAACAGAAGTATTTAACTCACGTCTGATTAGTGCTTCCTCAGTCAGAAAAACAGGAAATGACTGAACGTTATCAAGAGTTAAAATGAAGTCAACAAAACAAAGCCAGATCGAAAACTCAAGGTAAAAAGTATTCGTATTTGTCCTGTATAAATATTGGTTAAGTTGTTACATTTTCACTCCTGAAAGCATGCAAATGATGATTAAAGGGATGTGAATTTCCCCCTGGTGTTGAGAGTGGCATGGATTTATCTCAGAAGAGAGTCAGTACTTGTATTAATTCCTCACTCTAGAATGGGAATTATTGATTCAGTACTCCTCGTGTTCTCTCCCAGGATGCTTTGCAAATGATCACATAAATCATAAAATGTAAGTATATGTGCACCATCTGCTTGAATAATTTTTCATTAGGGGAATTCATGATGGTTTTAATATCTGAAAATTGAGCAACTGTTGCGTTGTCTTTTTGGATATGTGGGTTATGAAAATTGAGCCCTGTTTTGTACATTAAAGATTGCACTTCAAACAATTAAATACAGTAAGGGTTCAGTAAATGTTATAGTCCACTTGTGTAAGTGCTTCTATTTTGCATTTTTCTAGATTATACAAATTTTCTTTGCAAGTTATCTTATTAGCAGGGGGCGTAACCAGAAAGATAGTAGGGTGGGCATCATTTTACAATTACTATGAATCGTTAGTGACTGTGACAGTAGTCACAGAAATACAAACAGGTTTACATATAAACAAAATTCATGTTTTTTTATCTAATCCATATAAAGAATATTATTTTAGGAAAATGTGTAAACTAAGTAATTAACTTAATTGTAAGTCAGTATCTGTAAACTGATTACACATATTTAAAATATAATGTGTTAAACACATTTTTTGACTAAAAGTAATTCAATTACAGTAAATACAGTTGTACTTTGTAATCAGATTACACCCAGCACTGTTGATTTAGTGACTTAAAATGGTGTAGCATCTAAAATAATTCTTATTAATTTTACATCGTTACATTCTTCTTTTTTTATCATTTTTGTTCACTGTATTTCAGTGATGACAACTCAAAGAAAGATTTAGCATGTTAATGTGGTGTAATCGTCGCCCTGCCTTTTGCGGCCATCCTAAAGCCAGGCTCACAACAGGAGTGGGCAGGAAAAAAGAGAGGAGATGTGAGGTGCAATTTAATAATCCTGATCTGGGCAGGATGATGAGGCGCCTTGTGTGCACACACTCACTTCCTTAGTTGGTTCCGCTGCCAGACCCCCTGGATCCCCGGTGCGAGTCAGATGCATAGTAAGGGATGACAACATGCGTTGTGGCCAACGGGCTAGGAAGCTGGGCCGCCTTCTCCTCGCCACGGCTCCAGGGAAGACAGGCTGCCACAAAAGCCGCTGCCCCTTGTGCCACGGAACATTTCTTTTATACACTTTCCACCATGGACACAATTTTCCACATTTTACATCCACATTTTCCATAGTTTATTATTACTTTTTAAAAACGCATCTCACAACACAATAATGACGTTATTAAAATATTGATTTTAATAAAATTTTCTGGGAACAATTTGTTGTCCTCTTTATGTTGCTGTATGGCAAAATTAAGCCTGATCTCATGAAATTTGTGTTGCCATGGCAACAGCATTATTGCAATTTAAAATGTATTTCTGTATTACATATTTGGCTGCAGTTTCCCAGTGTAATATCCAGCGGAGGTGCAAAAAGCAACTGAAATAATTATGTAATCAGACAAGCTTTTAAGGTGAATATTAGATGGATGTTTTAATGATGAAAACATACTGTCGACTTTTGACACTGACTACCACCCCCTTGAGTCGCAAGTTTGAATCCAGGGTGTGCTGAGTGGTTCCAGCCACGTCTCCTAAGCAACTAAATTGGCCTCGTTGCTAGGAAGGGTGGAGTCACGTGGGATAACCTCCTTGTGGTCATGATTAGTGGTTCTCGCTTTCAATGTGGCGCATGGTAAGTTGTGCGTGGATCGCGGAGGGTGGCATGGCCCTCCACATGTGGAGGCTCCGCGGTGTCATGCACAACAAGCCATTTGATAAGATGCACGAATTGACTGTCTCAGAAGCAAAAGCAACTGAGACTTGTCCTCCACCACCTGGATTGAGATTGAGAGTAACCATGCTACCATGCGGCCCTTCTAAGGCATTCTAGGGCATTCAAAATTGTGAGAAAAGGGGATAAAAAATTATTAAAAAGATACTACTGTCACGGTCCTGTCACTCTGTCAGTCTGGGTTTTTGTCTGACAGGACCGTGGCATTATCTAACCCATGTCTGTCTTGTACGACATACAGTACGTTGTCTGTCTTTGTGTGAGTGCGCGGTTTCAGTTATATTCGCTGCCATGCGCTCTTCGGTCTGTCTTGTTTCATGTCGGAGGCATGGTATCTGGATACTGACTTCCTATGTGGTTCGGTTTGGGTCTGTGTCTGGATCCGGACAGTCGTGCTCCATGTCTGTCATTGATGTGGGTCCATTGCGCTTATGTCATCTAGGCAGCATGCACTCGTGTCAATAGTTTGTCTGTCTCTTGTTAATATGGAGACTATTTTCCCCATTATTCTTTTCATTTTATGTTTATTTTTATTTTTTTTAAATGCATCTCCGAGGTCTGACAACACACACACTGTGTCTGTCTCTTGCTCACCCCACTACAGTGGGTGTGACATATTTATAGGATACTGGATTTTGGCAGACTGGATCTGCTACGCTGCTGCTGCTGCTGCTGCTGCTGCTGCTGATGCAGAGCAAGTACTGAGACTTGCTACTGCTAGAAAACACGCATACATACTGAGTTAGCAAGTGGACATGCTGCTGCTACTGCTGCTGCTGCACAATTAGACAAAACACAAGACATGCTGCATCGAGCTTGTATGACATGCTGCTGCACAGATAGACATTACTAACAGTGTCCGTTTAGCAGATCTAGTTATGTGAAGCTGGGGTAGAGGTGAGCTTCATCTGCAAAACTGAACTATATAAATGTTAGACAAAGAGAAAGACACAAGTTGATTGGCTACCCGATTACATGTCAAGGGACTAATCAGCTTCCACCATGCAAGCCGATTATGTCACATGCGAGAGAGACAACTGGCTAACAGATAACAAGTCAAAGAACCTATCAACTTGTGCCACATAGAGTTGCATGGCTGAAATTTGGTCATGTATCCTTTTCCCTTTTTACACCCCTATAACACCATACAGAATGGAACACATTATTAGTCCTGGCCAATAGCAGAGTTTCAATAGGCTTTCTGCTCCCTAAAATTATGTTTAGTATTATTTCATTATAATTCATATTATACAAGCACACTGACTAACTTTCCCGCATGGATAGATTATTACATCATCTATCCTGACCTATAATTATCAGAACAATGCTCATCAAGAATGAATGCATCTCTTTTTTAATTTTTTGGCCCTGAAGTGAATACAGTCATATTCCACTATATGGCTTTCGGTCTAACAAGCTATTTTCTTTTTTTATCCTTTTGTTGGTTACCATGAAAACAGACCACAAATGAATTTAGCAGTGTAGTGCATTCACGAGCATAACATTCAGATTTCTTCACAATTGTGTAATAACAATTTAACATTAGAAGCACAAAACAACACAACAGTAAGCTTCCCACAATATGATACAAATCTATACTGCAGATGGAACTATGTAACCAAAAAGCTTCGTTCCAAAACCAGGTGAGATGCATTGCCTAACTAGACAGGATTTTAAGATAGCAGATGAGTCAAAAGATAGGTTAATTGTAAATTTACTCATGTTTCATTCAGTACTAAAAGGTATTGGTACTAAAAGTTATAGTTCCAGTCTCATTAAAAACAGACTATTTTACTCAATAATTGTGTGTATTTTCATGCTTTCTAGAGAATCGTATGATTAGCTTAGCAACATGCTAAAGAATCTTTCTTTTACAAATAGGCACAATCACTGCTGAAAAACATTTTAAAACAGCCTAGAGTGGTAAGCTGGTCTCAAATGCTATAGTTAAGCACGTTGGGGGTTTTAGGCACATTTTCCAAAAGAACCACTTAAACCATATTAGAACAGCAAAATACCTTAGGCTGGTTTAAGCTAATTTCTTTCTTTCTTTCTTTCCTTCAGCAGGCACGTTGTGGCAAAAATTATTAATGGAGTAACAAAATGTATCTGGTTGTACTTTTTATAACATCTAAAGGTGTAAACTGCTTTCTTGTTTCTTGATGTCCATAATTAGTTTTCAGTCAGAATGTAAATCCATCAAAATAAAGGATGACACTACCGCCTGGGCCTGTTCTTTGCAAGAGCTATAACACAGACGTACTTTTTCTAAGTTGTTTGCCGTTATGCATTACATTCAACACTTAATAAAACTAATCTGAAAGTATGCTTCACTTTGCATTGTTTCTGGGGTGATTTCGCCTGACAAAAACATAATCACAGAATCTTTAAAACAGAAGTGATCTGTGAAAGAGGATAATGGGTGGAATTACATTAAACGGAATTGCGAAATGTGTTCCCACCTGCATTGGATATCATATAAACATTCCTGAAAAAAGATTTACATTTGCTTTGGAATTACACAAACTGTTATTACATGATGAGTGACAAATAATCTGCACTTTTAAAGAGGAAAGATGGATGGCTTCGGGTGATGAAGAAATGTTGTGTAATGGATGGAGCCAGTGGAGCCTATTAAAACAAACATATAGGAATTATATCCCTAAAATACAAAGAACCCTGGAATACCCTGTTAGGCAGGCACATGGGTGGGTTTAAAAAAACTGGTGTTTCTATAAGCAAATTTAAACTTAATTTCCCCTCACGTGGAAGACTCTGTCCAAAATCTAGTGAGCTGCCTTGTACTGCCTGCATTGATAGCTGCTTTCTAAGACAGCATCCTAACTGAAATGGAATGCTCTACAGGTGGCAATTTTGTGCACCATACAAATAGTATTTGCCATTAGCATGTTTAATCCTCTAATGAGCATAAAATGCATATCAAACAAATATTTGGAATACTAGTTAATTTTACATAGATTTAACTTTTTTAGCTATACTTTTTGTGTGTTTAAAAATTGCAAGAACAATTATATTCAAGGGAACTGTCGCTTTAAGGGAAGAATTGATTCCGTGCTATTGGTTTCACCACTGACTATGAGAACTGTTATTTTATGGCATATTATGACTCTGTCCTTCACCCTTTGACACCCCAATTCTACTTTGCATGTAAAAAAGCAACAGATATTACAAATATCGCCTGAGCATCTGAAGTGTAGTCAGGTATGAAAAGATATTTTATTACCTACACAAAGACATTACCAGCAGGGAGGGTGACACACACTTATGACAATGATAGCTAGAGCAGAAAACACACAAAGTCATGAGCACGAACCCTGAAGGACAGCCTTCGCACATGAGAGAAAGAAGTAGCCTTTGCTGATGTTCCCTATTAAGTGTGTGATGAATGAATTCCTGCTACTGAATCTAACAAAGCCAGTCTACATTGAAAAAGCCAGACTTCAATCAATAAGACATTCCACTTATTTGCATCACAACTCTGACCCCTAAAACTTGTGTGTGGGGAGTATCTTGTCTTACCATTCATCTGGGAGATAACCCTGTGCTTCGTGGTCGCAATCTGAATGAATTGAATGAATCTGAAATGAAGCAAAGCCTTATTTTACAAGAGGTTGGTTCTGAAGTCAAGACATCAGTCATGTGACATCATCAGTGGTCTGACCACTGACACAATTCAGCTGCAGTTTTTCCTGCTAAAAAAACAACCACAAAAAAAAGCAGCTTAAGCCAGCCAAAGCTGGTTAGTCACCCTCTGTTTTTTCCAGCTGGGCAAAAATAATATTTTAGTTTATTTTCAACCTAATGTTTATGTGTAGCATGTGTAACACAACCAAGGGCCATGATTGGCCGTGATAAATATTTTAAGATTCAACAGATGCATATTGACCCAGTGTAAAACATGACCAAAATAATGTCATCTTATGTGTGTTATAAGTTTAGCAAATTATTTTTGTGTTATTCAACTTAAAAATCATGTATAGAATTAGCAGACCCTCAGAAATGTCATGATAACATTATCTTAATGTGACTAGATTGCTTAATGTACCAGAGAAAACGGAAGATGCTCCAGAGGTCAAATCAGAGGCTATTTCAAGCACACAATTACAAGGTTCAAATTTGACTGAGGACAATGTCAGTCCTCCTCAAAACAGAGAGACACACATCAAAATGTAATCTGATTGTTGTAGTTGTATTTGCATTTATGCATTTGGCAGACGCTTTTATCCAAAGTGACTTACAGTGCACTTATTACAGGGACAATCCCCCCGGAGCAACCTGGAGTTAAGTGCCTTGCTCAAGGACACAATGGTGGTGACTGTGGGGATTGAACCAGCATCCTTCCGATTAACTGATTAACAGTTATGTGCTTTAGCCCACTACACCACCACCACTAGTTGTAGTTGAGAGCATAACAGACACAGCAATACACAAAGCCTGAGGGCTGCTTGATCATTTGAAAAAACGTCATTTCCATCCAGATTGAGGGCAACACAGCGAGGTCACAGACGTGCAATAGCAAATAAATGATATACAGGGTTTCTTCATTGTTTAAGAAGACACCTGCCGGATTTTAACATATTTGCATGGAATAAACATCTTAATACTATACTGTGGTAGATCTTGGCATAGGCGATATAGGCAGTCGCCCAAACCGCACCCTCATATCAGTGTTGGGAAGCGGTAGCTCCAAAGTGGTTCACATTTTCACAAATAATTGTCTAGCTTTTCAAGTAAAAAAAAATGGAGGTGTAACAAGACAAAAAAGTACATTGCAATAGAATTAGCATTTTCAAACCATAGGTTCCCTCTGGAGTTTCCTATGGGTTTTATAATGGTAGTTTTGGATTTACATTTATTTATTTGGCAGACGCTTTTATCCAAAGCAACTTACAAAAGAGGAAAACATAAGCAAATCATCTTAAAAGGAACCCCGATTATTAAGACACAAAGCCCTAAATATGCTACAACTGTTCTCTCCTACAAAAATATATAGTTAGAAATACATAAAATATTTTCGTTATTTAAAAAATCCTCAAAGTGTTTACAGAATTTGAACTACTGAAGGCAGCCATTATTTTTGGCGCACAATGCATTCTGGGTCGATGACGCATATTGGTTGTGTCGGTTGTGTTCAGAACAGAGAGAGGTGAGCTAATGGCGCTAAGTTTAACTGTAGCTACATCCGAAAAGTGAATATAATGCCACATTGTGCAGCGTTTGGTTGTAATTTCCAGTCCAAAGGCAACAGGGGGAGTGATGTAAGCCTCCACTCCTTTCCAAAGGAGAAGAAAATAAGAAAAGAGTGGGAAGTTGCTTGCGGACGAGTACAACTCCCTAAAGACCCACGGCTGTGTTCCCGTCACTTCAGCCCTGATGCGTTTCAGGCATTTAGTCGGCTAAATGAGCTCACAGGTGCAGCTAGTTACAAGCGAAGACTAAAACCAAATGCCGTGCCTTCAATTTTCCCCCACAAGAAGCATAGCAAGCGTCCGCGCATAGCGAGTGAAAGCCGTGCTAACAAACGACAAAGGCAAGCGACTCTGGACACTCTACTGCTAGGATGTAAACAACCCGCTCCTGCAGTCGCGGAAGATGAATCATCGGACACTACGCCGATCATGGAGGTAACCGACAATCCACCAGATGCTGTTAATGAATCCACTGTAACGTTAGGCCTACAGTGTTCTCCTAGTATGGTTGATGCAGCAACGCAGACGGATGTTAACCAGTCGGATGCAGCGGTACAGTGGCCAGCTGATGTGGACTACCCGGTAAAAAAAGGACCATAGTTACACAGGTAAACATGAAATTGAGATGGGCAAAAGAAATATACACTAACAATTGGAGAGGGAAAAAATAGTGCAAATCAGAATTATCTGAGATTTAAGATTTTAAATATGTAGTTCAAGGCAATTCAATTATTAATGAATAACTGCAGTTCATTATTAATAACAATTTTGTAATTGTAAGATTAAAAATCTAGAGGTAGATGAGCAGAACAGTGTTGACTTGGTTCGGGGGGCGGGGGTATTTCTGTGCGTAGTGACTGCTTGGTGAAAATAAAGCAAACGATGGCGGTAGATGACTTATTAAATTATTTATACCGATAGTACGATCGTCTGCTCTATACTTAGCCTACCCAGGACAGCTGCTGACAAAAGGTGGAGCTCTTTACAGCAAACGCTCTCGTTCTCGCTTGGCATGGGCAAGCACTAGCCACACAGACACCATCTGTTTTGCCCTACTCGCGCTTCCTCAACTCTCTGATAATCTTGAGTGGGCCTATCGTCTTCCGCGTTATTCTCCTGATTTAAGCCTACGGTGCGCTCGGGTTCAAACTGACAGAATATCAAACATCAGAATATTAAAAACATATACAAGTGCAAATTATTATTATTATTTATTTATTTATTTATTATTATTTTTTTGATAGTGACTCGTTAAGTGCTCTTGGAAAAGAAGCATTTTAAGTAGTTTTTTGAAGACATAGATTGAGTCTGCTTCACGGATGGAGTTGGGAAGTTCATTCCACCAACGTGGTATGATGAAGCTGAAAGTCCGAGAAAGTGTTTTGGTGCCTCTTTGTGTTGGTACAACAAGGCGACGTTCCTTAGCCGACCGCAGGCTTCTAGTGGGCATGTAGCTCTGCAGAAATTATTTTAGGTATGTTGTTTATCAGATCCTTGAATTTAATACGTGCATCAACTGGCAGCCAGTGGAGAGAGAGACAAAGAGTGGTGTAACATGTGCTCTCTTTGGTTCATTAAAGACCAGACGTGCTGCTGCATTCTGGATCATTTGCAGAGGTATAATTGCACATGCAGGAAGGCCTGCAATGAGAGAGTTACAGTAGTCCAGTCTAGTTATGACAAGCGTTAGATTTAAGGTCTGTGGTTAACATTGCTTGAAGATACTTGGATGTTTTATTCTACAACATAATATACACATAGTCATACCCCAAGCGTGAATTTAGAAGCCGCCTGGATTTTTAACTGAAGTATGTTGCTAACAAGTTGCCGGAAGCAAAAAAAGTAATAAAAAGGGGGGACCAACCCCCTCAAATCAAAGTTACGCCACTGGTCCCAGGCAATTTTCTACATAGCTCTGCTTGTTTCAGATATTTTGTATCACTCATAACCTAACATTTATGACAATTAACCATTGTAAAAATGGGGCTAAATGCATACCTTAAGAAAATGTAGCTTTTTTCTGTAAAAAAAAATCCAATCTAAAAATTAATTTGAAAAAAAAGGTGGTGAGGCAAGGTACCTCACACGCAATAGTTATAGGGCACAATTTGTCAACTAATGCAAATCATTTTGAGACAGCAAGATGCTTTTTTGAGTAACAAATTAAGATGATGCTTACTCAGAATAACTACTTCAGAAAAAGTCAACCATTTCCTGCTAATTTCAAATATATTTGGCATTTGATTACATCTTAAGTATTCTGAAGGCAAACTAATCTGTTATGAGTCAATGTAAGCTCACTTTGAACATTTTTCATTACAAATCGATTCCCTCCACATAAGAAAAACAATGTGATTAATAGTGGCCTTTAGCCCCTGCAACAGGGGCCCTTTTTTGCCCCAAAAGCTATTCTTTCACTTATTGAAAATCTTATAATTTAATGACCTTAAAGAAAACTGAAAATTGCAATTATGAATTTTGTCTCAAAAGAAATGTGTTAATTTTAGGGATTTTCATTAGCTACATAAATTTGCAACTTTTGCCTTAAAATCAACCTATAGACACCACACGCAAAGATCTCATGGAACAGGAAAATGTTTCCGGTGTATAATGACAAACAGGTGTTTAGGAAAGTGCTGTGGTATTTTTTGTTGCCATTTAGTGTTTTGGGAGAAAATAAAATAATGGAGCCTTTTACCCCACAGAGCCTTTAGCGCCATTGTACCATACATATAATTAATTAACATATTCAATTAAATGTGTAGCATGTTCCATTTAAACCCATGGTGATTTAGAAGTAAATAATGCAGGATTTTTCTATGTGAAAAAAGCTTAGGTTACACTTTACAATAAGGTTCCTTTTGATAAGGATTTACAAAGGGGTTTATTTACGACTAATAACTAATATACAAATGCATTAGAAATCAATGATATGCAGTTGTCACAACATTAATAAAAAGGGTGCAGAAGACTATGCAAGACACCCCTCAGAGTAGCACTATTCCTTTTACATAACATAACCAAGAAAGAAACATAAGTCAAGGCATTACAGTCATGAATATACACAAACACAAACCGTTTAATATTTATAATAGTCTGTTTTATGCATCATAATTATAATGGAATTTCGTTATTTTGATTAAATTAAGTATGAATAAGTACCTTTATTATGTTATGTTAGTATATTATGTATTATATATTACTATATATTTATGCATGTTGTTATAACTGCATATAAATGAATTATAATGCATTTGTAGACATGTTATTAGTCATTAATGAGCCACTTTATAAACCCTTTACAAAGGGAACCTTACTGTAAATTGTTACCAAAGTTTCTTTAACTCTCAGCTTTCTGCTGCTACGGTCATCGCTCACTGTGAGGTCAACACATGACATAGCTACCGTTTCCTTTCTCGCTGTCTTCACTTTTTTCTTTTCTTTGCCTTGAAGCGATCAACACACATTTCTCTCTTCGCACGCATGGTAACATTGAGGGTTCTTTCTGCTGAAAGTTCTTGAAACTGACATGAACAGATATGAATCAGGGATGTGTCACTTTTACAAGGCGGCCCTGTGACAGCCGGTTCTCCCCTCGCTCTCGCACTTGGCCTCGGTTAACATGAAGATAGCAGGATGAGCACAGAGATGAAGGTTAAATAAAGGTAATATCAGCCAGAGATTTATAAACAGAGGGAGAAAGTCAGTTAAATGGAAGAATCGTATGGCTATAGCATTTTCCTCAAAACTGGTGCTAGAGAGGACATGCCAGTACTTAATTGAGGCCTATATCTTATATGAAAGCCTAATCTATTGGTTTAACCTAACGAACCTGGATAAGACCATATCTGGGTCATATATCAGCCCAGAAATAAAATAAATAAATAAATCAAAATACTAATTTGCGTAGAGAAAATGAAGGCTTTTTACCATTTTTAAGGATCTTTAAGATTTTTTTGCATTGTAACATTATTTTAATGACAATTAACCACCCTATTTATTACATACATTTTCACTTATCAGAGGTGCTTGTCCCAGTACCAGTGGTATTTCAGATCTCATGGCTGTAGCAGATGAATTTTCTTGAAGTCCGTGAAGGCTTTGCTTTTGTTAAGACTAACACAAACTATTTCAGTCATACACACCCTGAAGTGTGTGTGTGTGTGTGTGTGTGTGTGTGTGTGTGTGTGTGTGTGTGTGTGTGTGTGTGTGTGTGTGTGTGCCTTGCTAATGCTGTTACCGCATCAAGACATTTATGCCCCTTTCCTAAAGTCCTTTCATTGTCCCAAGAGCTCCTGCCTACAGAAGAATCACGGTACACGTGAATTATGCAATATGAGGACAGTGTAGAAAATCACAGTGACATGCTGCCAGCACAAGAAGGCCAGTCTAGTGTGTACATATGCCTCTTTCCATTTGCACCTGTGACTTTAGACATAGCTACTTTGACAGAGGCAAAGAAATAGACAGGAGGAGGTCGAAGAATCTATTCAACTGTAAGTTTATTTGAATTGGTGGCTCTGCTTTGTACATGAAATGCATTGGCTCGTCTTTTCAGCAGGGTTGTGTGCTATTCAGAATGGAATTGAGAATGCTGTTCAAATTCCAAATCAGTTCCTGAATTCAGGCATGTCATGACCCTGATCAAGGAAAAGTATTTTTCACAAAAGAACAAAAATTGGATGTTCTTTAAAATAACAGGGTTACATTTACAGGTTCAAATCCAAAACATCATAGCTTCAAAACTGTTGTTAGTGTCGTTTATGAAAATGAAAACATTTCATTTTTCAGTTCCCCATGAAATACCCATGAACATGTTATCATACATACTGTAAAACATTTACAACATTCATGATATTAATCGTAATCTAAATCATATAGCTCAAAATATATAAGGCACTAATGTACTAACAATGTATGATTTTGGAAAAGATTCAAATTTGGACGTCAATATTGATTTTAATAAAGTTTTCTGGAAACAATTTGTTGTCCTCTTTATGTTGCTGTATGGCAAAATTAAGCCTGATCTCATGAAATTTACTTGACTATGGCAACCTTTTTGAAATTTAAAATTGCTTCCTGTATTACACGTTTGGCTGCAGTTTCCCAGTGTAATGTCCAGCTTTTACAAGCTTTTAAGGTGAATTTTAGATGGATGTTTCAATGATTAAAACATACTGTCACGGTCCTGTCACTCTGGGTTTTTGTCTGACAGGACCGTGTCATTATCATCCCATGCCCGTCTTGTGTTTTGTTGTCTGTCTTTGTGTGAGCGCACAGTTTCGGTTGTATTCACTGCCATGCATTCTTAAGTGTGTCTTGAATCATGTCGGGAGCATGGTGTCTGGATCCTGACTTCCTATCTGGTTCGGTTTTGGTGTTTTTTGGGATCCGGACACTCGTGCTCCAAGTCTATTGACATGGGTGCATTGCGCTCATGTCATCATTGCAGCATGCACTCACTTCAATTGTTTGTCTGTCTCTCGCGAACACGGGTGCGCATCCCGGCCTGTGAGCTGTCTTCATGTTGTGCTGAGATTCAGTCACTTCGGTATAAGGTATCGGGTGTGTGTGTGGCCGAACTCTCACACAGGTGCCCAGTATAGTTTTATATTTATATTTATATTTATATTTATATTTATATTTATATTTATGCATTTGGCAGACGATTTTATCCAAAGTGACTTACAGTGCACTTATTACAGGGACAATCCCCCCGGAGCAACCTGGAGTTAAGTGCCTTGCTCAAGGACACAATGGTGGTGGCTGTGGGGTTCGAACCAGCGACCTTCTGATTAACAGTCATGTGCTTTAGACCACTACGCCACCACCACTCCCACAGTTTTTGTCACCTAGTGCGTACATCATGTGGTGTTTTCATCGCAACGTATGCAAGGAAAACGCCACATAATGTACAACTGAAAATATAACTCGCTTTTGGCGCCACTCTGTGGACATTTCACCTGGAAACACATTCAACATCACTTCCAACTTCGACCACTGGGGGGCAGTTATTCAAATTTCAGGAAGCACAGACCAATTTCAGCAGCAAATTCAGTGCCAACCCACTGTTGCCAAATTTACACTGTGGTCAGTCTTTTTGTCGCAAAACTTTTGTGTGACTTAGCCTATTGAATATCTTTGACTTGCAATTCAGTAATTTCTCCAATTCAATTCAAGTCCTTACCAGTTCTTAAATTCAGATTTTTGCCCAGCCCTGCATTCAGCATTCCTTTATTGCACAAACAAAGGTCACCTTTTATTGTATTAGAGGTTTCTCTCAAACTTGCTGGGTAAGCAAAGAGGAAATAATGATTTTTATTCCTAATTAAACAAGTAAACAAAACCGGCTGTCTCTCTATCAAACTCTGTCCTGATCATGCCATTGATTTTAGTGTGAAAGAATGCGGTCATGTCCTATTCAATTACATCATGTTATAGCTGAGTTCTTTGAGAAATAAATAGAATTGGAGGGTACTGACAGATCAATTTAGTGTACAAAGAAACAGTACATTTGCCCATTTGAATTCAATATTGTACTTCACAGAGCACCATATTTGTTATAATGAAAGCCTAATTTTTACATCTCTGTTATTTGTTCTCTTAAAAACGTCAATGTCAAAGCTTTGATTACTTGGTAAATAATGCCATATTGCTTGGTAAAACACAGTCATATGAAATAACAGCCATACTGAAATATCTAAATTTTATTCATGTCTGATTTCACATGAGATAATCTCATCTTTCTAATTTTCACTCATGTCAATGCACTGTCATGTATTTATATGCATTGACTTATTCTTTAATGCTGAACTATTGAAACAGAAATCTCTTCTGTCCTTTAGAAATGGTATTTAAATATCAAGTTTCTTTAAAAGTCAGACTGTTATTAAAGTGTCTGCATGCTGCGGCAATGCTCAGCACTTAGAATTTAATTTTTCCCTATAAATGACAACCATCTAAAATAACACTCTCTCTGTCTGTTTGCTGGTTGTTTGCTTGGGTTAATCACCCAGAGTGGCTTTGGTGGATAAACAAAACGAAAATGACAGTACATTTCTACCACTTGCCATTTCTGACTTTCTTCTTTCTTGTCATTTTTGTGTCTCTTGCTTTTTAGTTTTTTCATCTGCCATAAATGTAATTCAAATGCAGATATAAATCAAAAACCAACTGGATTGATAGGAACCATTCAAATAGTTTGAACCAAATTTCCATGTGCTTTCTGTCACAGCTGTCATTTACAGTATCTTATCATCCGTACTGAGTCTCCAATAGATCTCTGTCCATCAGAGAAAGCTTGCTGAGACATAGTACTTCATAACCCTTTGGTTCACATGGTAAAGTTTGAAGAGGAACAAAACATCTGCAGCTATTTCAATATAAAGCATATATAACATTACTATACTTTATAACTGAATCTGTCTAAAGATAAATGTAAATTAAATGATTGATCAAATTCATTTTTTATTGTATTATTTAGTTAAGAATATGCTTGTATTTTTAAGTGATCCATAAAAATGGTCTTCTGTAAATGAAGCATTACACTTTGTTGGTGAAATATTTGCACCTTTCATTCATTCCTCTGCAGCCAAAAGTGCTAAATGTTTCTGGAAATGTTATGCACAGTTATTTACTTTTAGAATTTAACAGGATTAAAAAATAGAACATGTGCAAAGGTTTTGGACAACCCATCAGTCTGTACTCCAACACCCTTATTGGAAGAATCACAGCTTTCAAACATTTCTGGGAGCCAGCTAACAGACTTTCTATTCCACAGAATTTACAGGGGTTTTTTTACACTTACATTTATGCATTTGGCAGACGCTTTTATCCAAAGTGACCTTATTACAGGGACAATCCCCCAGAGCAACCTGGAGTTAAGTGGCTTGCTCAAGGACACAATGGTGGTGGCTGTGGGGGTCAAACCAACAACCTTCTGCTTACCAGTTCAGTGCTTTAGCCCACTACGCCACCACCACTCATCTTGCATACCACCCTCCCAAGCATAACGTTTCTGATTTAGGTAATTTTGCTCCCTGAATTATGCAATACAAATTTTGAGGTACACTCAAAAAAATTAAATGTGTTCAAATTTTTCATTTGCAAGTCTTTCTAAAGAAGCAATTGAACATTTTCAATATTATTGCCCAAGTTTGATCCTTAGCCCAAACCTTAACCTAACCATACAACTTTACTAGGAAAATCACTGTTGTGTACCATGGAAAAACAGAAACATTTGGGTTTTGAACAGGCTTTCTTATGATTTTTCCTAAACCTCTAACCCAAGCCCCAATGCTAAACCTAACCATAAAGTGTATCCTATTGCCCAAACCCCAAAAATAACCTGAATTTTAATAGTAAAATAACTTTTGTGTACCTTTGTTTGAAACAAGATGAGGGAAGGATAGCCACAGGTTATTGATATGTACATCAGTCATATTGCTTAAATACATTTGGAATGAGTAACCAAATTTGTTCTCTGAAGTTTCCTTTCTTTAAATGAAATGCTGGATAGGCTGCTAGCTAAAATTGTATGCCTTTACTGCAGTGTTGTAGTACTCAACACAGGACTCTGTTTCTGACTGGTCTTGAGACCATATTTCTATGGCGTATGTCTTGGAATTCACCCCGATACTAGGTGAGTCCCTTAAAAATATATACCATGAGCACTTCCACTTATCTGACAAACATTTATATTATCAGTGATTATGTTTTGTGTATTTCTGTCAGATATCTAGAATCTGAACTAATGATGATGCTCGATCCACGAATGAATCAGTCTTCTGAGTGGGTTCTTTCCAGTGAATTGGCCGGGGTAGAAAAGAGGTTTAAATCGATTCGCTGATCTGCTATCTCATTGAATTATTTGCAGTGTTTTCTCACTCAGGAAAACAGCACCGCGATATGCAGGAACACAGAGAACAAACCGGTCTCTGGATGAAGTGGGTATCAACCTACAGTCATTTGAAAAAAAAGGCTGCTTTTTTGAGAGATTACTTTGACAAATTTCAACTGGTGCTGTCATGTGAATAAAGACTTGTTTTGCATCTATCCATGCTGTTGTTCAGTTGTTGCTGTTTTTTATGCAAACATGTGCTATACAGATGTCTTTCACATCATTGTGCCGTGTATCAGTGTGTTTCCGGCATCTCAAGCAGGAGCATCACGAATCTTTAAAGTTCTTTTGTCAATAAAAAAAAAGAAACACATCTCGAGACACCAGTGTTTTGCTCTGTTCATTGCACTTCTTAGCACAAGAACGTATTTGTTCTGAATGGCCACTTTTTTAAAATGTTTTAGCCCAGTGGCGATTTCTCAGGGCCAGCAAAGCCTTTTCTGCTGGCGTAACATCCCTAATAAATAAATATTTTTTTATATTGTCCATTTTAGTTAAAGTACAGTAATAATACATTTTGTATAGGTGAAATGTTTACTTGCATTACAATGAATGGAATAATACTAGTACACAAACTGATAGTTTGTATTGCCATGTTAAACCACATGGCACCTTGCACCTTTAATTTGAGTTTTTCACTGACATGTTGTAATTGTAATACAATTGTTTTCACTTAACCAAAGATGTGTCACTAATTTCATTTTTATTCTGAACTGGTAATATTGTTTAACCAATATAAGCTTAAGCTAATAATATATGAGGTATATCTGATATATGAGAGTTGTTTAAAATGTAACTATACATTTAACATATACATGACATTTAAAGTATTGCAATGTGTTGCAAAAAGCCATTTTCCACAAAATATTTGTAAATAGTAAAATAGCTACATTTAAACATTTAAACAATTGTGAAACAATAAACAAATGAAATGGTAAACGATTTACTAATTTACTTTTTGAAATTTCATTTAGATTTTTTTTTTTATTATTTTCGAAAAGCATGCAAAGTTACCTTTTTTGCATGTCACCATGAAAATACTCTTAGATTTCTTGCCCATGTTCTGCAAAAAAGCATCCATTATTGATTTCTCTCTCTCTTTCTCTCACCTGACTAGACTTTCAAACAAATGAAAAGACTTGTCTGTATTTTATTCTGATGCAGAGGACCGATATAAGCTTTTAAAAATACATATTCTGGGAGAAATATCCTTAGGGGCAAGAGAATATACAGTCCAGCCTCCCACAAGGTAGCAGGGGCCAAAGCAGGCCGCCGATCAGCCTCTTACATACTGTGAAGTCAATTTACTCAGCAGGATTCTACTGTAACTCGCCCTCAGCTAAACGCATTAGAGAAGGCTAAAAAAAAAAAAAATGCTGCTGAAAGCTAAATGTGTCTCTTGGAGTATAGGGATCTGTTAGGTACAACTTGTATTTGCATCAAAAGGGAAAAAAAAGTGGCATGAAACAGATTGACAGAGGAATCTTTTCAGTTCAGCAATACTTTCTATTCATTAGTTATGTGTCCCCTTATAAAGACTCAGTCCTGAAGCTAAACCTGAACATTAAATGCTCAGACCACCATTTTTTTTATTTATTATAAGCAAATTAAAAGTGGTGTGCCAAAAAAAATCAATACATTGCACAGCAAGATTGGCTCAGCCAATGGCATGAGTTTGAGGTGGGGCTATCTATCTGTTTGACCAATGAAAAATGGGGGAGTTGGGAATCCTGTTTGAAAACAGTCATTATTTTTGCAATTCCTTTGGTGAAAGAGAAATACCACACTTCACCTTTGAAGATTTATTGTAGATTTACACTCTACAATATCAGGAAGATTAGACCCTTCCTCTCTGTACATGCCACACAACTGCTCGTTCAGTCCCTTGTCATAACTAGACTGGACTACTGTAACGCTCTCATTGCAGGCCTTCCTGCATGTGCTATTAGACCTCTTCAAATGATCCAGAATGCAGCAGCACGTCTGGTCTTTAATGAACCTAAGAGAGCACATGTTACACCACTCTTTGTCTCCCTCCACTGGCTGCCGGTTCATGCACGTTTTAAATTCAAGGCCCTGATGCTGGCATATAAAACAGTCACTGGGTCTGCTCCAGCATACCTTAAAACATTTATGCAGAGCTACGTTCCCACCAGAAGCCTGCGGTCGGCTAAGGAACGTCGCCTTGTCGTACCAAAACAAAGAGGCACCAAAACACTTTCCCGGACTTTCAGTTTCACCATACCACGGTGGTGGAATGACCTTCCCAACTCAATCCGGGAAGCTAACTCACTCTCTATCTTCAAAAAAACGGCTAAAAACACATCTTTTCCAAAAGCACTTAACCGGTCAATAAAAAAAAAAATATATATATATATATATATATATATATATATATATATATATATATATATATATATATATATATATATATATATATATTTACATTTCTTGTTGCACTTAAATCTGTTTGGTGTACTATTATGATGATAGTGAAACTTTGTAGTATGGCACTTTTTGTACCACTGTCTCCCTAAGATGATTCGCTGATGTTCTTCCTCTTTTGTAAGTCGCTTTGGATAAAAGCGTCTGCCAAATGAATAAATGTAAATGTAAATGTAAGAAACAAATATTGAGAAACGCCTTTTTTTATTCTTTTTTATTTTTTTTGAATGGCATATACTGTGAGTTTAGTGAACCTGATTTGCCCTGCTTGATGTCCAGAAAACAATACAAACAATAACATAAAAATCCTTCGATTGTCTTGTCAATGTCATTCTTTTTTGTGGTCTTTGGGACAAGCAAGCTCGTTTGAGTGTCAATTCCCAAACCAAAAACTGTCAATACAGACAAACACAATACCAAGGTCAACTATCATTCTGCTTTCATCTCATCTGATGTTATGACAAGAGAGTGTTAAAAGATATTTAATTACAAGAAAGGAAATCTGACGCCAGAGGAAAATAAACAAACTTCAGGAAAAAATCTAATATGTCATTTGTGCATTTGTTGTTGAATAGCAAAAATGTCAACTGCCATCTTGAAGTAACTATTTGGAAGACAAGCTGTCACATTTTTGTCTGTTCTCACCCAAAATCTTATCTCCTTTGGAAGATATGGATTAAACCATGCAAATTGTATGGATTACCTTTATGCTGTCTTTGTGTCCTTTTTGGAGTTTGGAAGTGTTGGACACCATTGACTTGCATTGTGTGGAAATATCACAACATATCTCACTCAATAATCTTTATTTGTGTTCCACAGAAGAAAGAAAGTCATGCAAGTTTAAGATTGTATAAGGGAGAGTAAATGATCAGAGAATTATCATTTTAGATGAACTACGCCTTTAAGGCTGTGTGGGGCTCATGTGGCTCAGTGAATCTTTTATGTGAGCTAGTTAATTTACGTGAACCCTCCAAAAGAACCGACTCATTAAAGTGAATCGGACTTCCAAACACTAATTATCAGGTAATCATTTATTTTAACCAGTTCATTTACATGAACTATATATATAAAAAACTGATTCACAGATTACTCCCTCGGCTTCATTCTTGAGTTCGCAAAACAATGTGACAAAGGTAGTGTTTGGTAATGCTACAAAGATAATAGTTGTAAAATGTTGCTTGTTTGTTACCGTAAAAGCGACGCTATTGTGAAAATAGATGAATGACAGTCATGCAACTAAAAAATGCAGTTACGTTAGTAGCATCAATGTTTTTAAGTAAATACTCCTTTTAGTTAACAACATCCTGAGCATTAAGGGTACAGATGTTCAATAGTTTTTGTAGTGAAGACTTTAGGGTATTTGTCTATACAGAAATGTACTTTCAAAAGTAAACCTATCCTTAACTACAGTAAAAGTCAAATGGGAGCTGACAACTAGCCACGGACTCCTCAATACACACACATAATAATTGAATGAGTTGAATTGAAGCTTATTTGAAAAAAAAAAAAAAACATACTTAACATAGAGGGCATACTCTTTGGTTATTACAATCTGATATAAAAATTGACATTTTATTCAAAATGAAGAAAAATCGTGTCTGTCACACTCTCTGATCTTCACGCACACTGCATCAACTGCATGACCTTTATCGTGTTGTGTTGTAGTTCAGTTCAATCAATGCACTTCCTATTGCTTCTGAAGTAAAAACAATTAGTCTCACACTGTTGTCTTGAACTGCTTGGTTAGAGAGAGGAAGATCAGTTCACATTTGTTTATAAAACATCAATTTCCCTTGCAGAATGCAGCAGCATTTTATCTATTGTGTCTTTTAAAAATAAATGGGATATTTTGAGCCTTCAGACATTCTGTAGCAGGGGATCAGAGCAAGTAAAGGGCTCAATTAGTGCACACCAGTTCTCATTTTAGATATAATTTAAATGCTATTATAGTGTTGAAAAGTGATTGTAATTCTATGATCTTCAGCCTGGGCATGCTGGTGCTTATCTTGTTTAGCTGGTCTTCCAGAGTGCCCAAAACCACTCTAAAACCATACAAAAGGACAGTTTGACCATGGCTTAGAGACAGGCAAAGATCAGGAAATCAAGCTTAAGACCTTAAGAAGTTTTTCCACATGGTTCAAGCTATCTTTGGAGTTTGTTACTCAGTATAAAATGTGATCAAATATAAAAATGTGATGGTCTCCTGATGACGTCATTCATTGCATGTATAAAAGTAGATGCAATCATATTCAGTACTATACAGTATAATTACATGGTAAGGCCTGCGGCTTTGGCTTAACAGATAATAAGTGAATGCTCAAATCTGCAGTGCATTAATATCGGATCATTCAGCTGCTGTCAAACACCTCATGAACTATCAACACTGAAGCACTGAAGCACACATGTGTGTACACACACACACACACACACACACACACACACACACAAACACCAAGCCACACACACACACACACACACACACAATCATCAAAACACTCAAGAAGAATGCAGATCAGACCTTTCAAAAGTAAGACAACTGTATGAAGTTAGGTCCATTTCAGCCCCTCTCTGCACTCATATCTGTGTCAAATGTTTTTTTATATTCTTTAACACACATAAAGCTTAGTTTTCCTTTGGTAACTTTAGTTCTGCTTCTCTGGGTGTAATCTTGACAATTAAATCTGCATTTATTGTGATTTCCTGACATAAATATCCCAGAATCTATAGGTTAAGGTTTTCTTGCATAAATTGCCATAAACCAGGCAATCTAAGAAAGAAATAAGAACTAAGATAAGACTGTAAAGGATCTTAGTTCATGGGCAATGGAGGAGTCAGGAGACAGTGAACAGTTGAGGTGAGTGTTTATTTCCTGCACACAATCAGATTAAACAGAAAAACGGCTCTCAGTGGCCAACTCAAATATGGCTCATGGAACTATAAGTTGTAGTCTCTCTCTCTCTATCGCTGCCAGTCCTTCAAACATCGGTTCCTTGCCACTCTCTCGCTCCCTCTGATGCTCTGGCATGCCTTATCAGGTCTCCCTCTGCCATCACTATATAATGAAAGACAGGTGTTAGAGTAATTACAGCTCAGGTGACTAGCCTTACTGCTTTCCCTCTCCCGCAGACAGACACATGACCATGCCCTCATGCCACATACCCCCACCGCCAACTCAGGCCAGGACAATATCCAGCCTGCTCACCCCCCATTTCTGGAGAGAAGCTTCTTCCCAAGCTTCCCGCATGAATTCGAGCATGTCGCGTGTCTGACGTTCATATAGTAGCTCAAATGGGGAAAACCCTGTGGAGGCTTCCGTGACCTCTTGTACTGCAAAAAGCAGGGGTTCGAACCACTTATCTCAATGTTTAGCATCTTTGTGTACAAACTTACGAATCATGTTTTCAAGGTCTTATTAAATAGTTCGACCAACCTGTCGTTTTTGTGTGATAAACACAATTTGGGTGTTCAAATCGATTTACTGCCAAATAATTTGTTCAGTTCGCGTAGTGTATGTGACATGAATGTTGTGCCTTTACCAGTGAGAATTTCCTTTGCAATCCCCACTCAGGTAATAATTTTGAAGACTGCTGCCGCAACACTATGTGCTGAGATGTTGCGTAGAGGCACTGCTTCCGGATATCTCATTGCATAGTCCAACAGATCTAATACAAAGCGATGCCCGCATGCAGTCCGCTTTAATGGCCCAACGAGGTCCATGGCAATTCTCTCGAAGGGGACATCAAACAATGGCAGAGGATGCAATGGTGCTTTTGGAGTGGCCGGGGGATTCACCAACTGACATTCACGGCACGCCGCACACCATGTGCGTAAATCACCGTGAATGCCCTGCCAAAAAGAAACGGGCCATTATACAGGTCAAAGTCTTTTCGTGACCTAAGTGACCAGCCATTGGGTTAGAGTGAGCCTCCTAGTACTAATAGCGGAGTTGTATTCTCTTTGGTCTGATTGTCCTGCGTCACTCAATACAACTGCTCTTTTATAATAGAAAAGTATGGGTATTTGAGTGCAACATTAGGCTGGAGATGTTGACCATCAATTAATTTCACTTGGTCAAAGGCATGCTTGAGAAACTCGTCACATGACTGCTCCAGAGGGAAATCCACCTCAGGGAAGCCCCTGAGAACGTGAATTCCATCGTCTGCGTCATCATGACACGGGGCCACCATCGATGGCCCTTGCACCGCCTCTCGAGCCATAGCGTCGCACGGCACACACCGCAACACCACTTTGCAAGACCCATCCACACACATTACCCTCAATACATTTTTTAAAGCAGGCCAATTGGTTCCCAGAATTAGTGTATGGGTGAGGTTGAAATTAACCGCATAATTTCTTTTAATTAAGCATTACCTTATAGTTTCTGAATATCAGGGAGTCGGAATCCCCAGTTATTGAACAAATTTAAATTCATTTTAGAGTCCTTTTATTACTTTCTTATATCAAACCAGTTGCCAGTATTCTTCCAAATACATGTTTTCAATGTTTATTGGTCATACCTCTAACTTTTTTGCATGGCAAACACATCAAATCGCATTTTGCAACGGTTGTCACGTGGCTTGACTCAGGCGTTGAGCGGAGTGTTCTCATGTAAAATGTGCTTTACAATGACTGAAGAACATTACTGAAACTCAAAATTATTATTATTTGGCTTTTATTGTGGTCTTTTCTGATAAAAGTCACGCTCAGCAGTTTAAATCTGTAGAAAAATTATACCATAGATCTGCTTTGAGTTTATAATTCTTAAACAGTCTTCTGCAGTCAGTAGATTTGTAGTCATGTGATTTGAATGAAGGAGAAGTTAAAGACGTTTTTGAAACTTACCATTGTTAGACTTTTATGTCTTTTTGGATGAAAAATCATGCTCAAACTGAAGTAAAACTATAGATCTGCTTTGTTCTTATCATGCTTAAATACTAAAATAGTCTATTGGTAGATTTTAGTCTTGAACGACTCAAAATGATTCAATGACTCATTCATAGCGCATAAGAAGCTCATTCGTCGCCACCTAGTGGCATCTCCAGAAGTCATTAAACTAATCAATTAAAAGTGCACTCAGTAATTCCTGAGAAATACTGTTATTATTCGAATTCAACTGTCAAACAAACACACCCCTCCCTTCAGTGCTTCTTTGGAAGCTCCACCCCCCAAACCCACGCAAGACGGTTTTACACAAACCACCTCCAGACACTAACATCTGTCCTGCTATTAAATATTAAGAAAAAAAAGAGCAACTTCTGCATCCATCTTCAAGCCTTTTACCTCTCGGAAGGCTCGCGCACTTGCCACCTGTGGACTCGTTATACAGCATACCTACGTGACTTGCGTTTTTTGGGTAGAAAACATGCTACCAATGGGGCTTTTCCACTGCACTGTACAACTTGACTCAACTCGACTTTGCTCACTATTTTGGGGTTTTCCACTGTGGATGGTGCCTGGTACCTGATACTCTTTTTAGTATCACCTCGGTCGAGGTTCCAAGCGAGTTGATACTAAATGTGACGTCAAATTCCTGCAGATCACTGATTGGTCTGGGAGACTCGTCACTGGCTTACCGACACGCGACATCAACCCGCTAGTTTTAAAGTTATCATTTGTTCGTGCGACTTTCGAATTGTGAAAAAAAAATGGCTGTGTGCAAAACCATGCCGTGGTCAATAAACGAGGTGCAGACGGTCCACTCGTTAGCGATGAGCAAAACGAAAAAGTCTCTCGAGAAGTGTCTCAGCTATTGGGCGCACACGGCTACCACCGGACCTACCAACAGTGTAGGGAAAAGTTTAATAAATAAATAAATAAAAGTGACTACAGAACCATCAAGGAAAAGTGGAAGTGGTTCGACTAAATGGACGCTATATAAACCAGCGAGCAATGGGAGGGAGTGTGCCCTTGACTCAGCCACGATGGAGGATGGTATGTTATGTTATGTTAAAGGGCAGCTATTATGGAATTTTGAAAATTACCTTTCATGTAGTGTGTAACATAGATTTAAGTGAACAAAAACATCCTGCAAAGTTTTATATATGAAAGTTCACCGTAAAAAAAGTTATTGTCTCTCAAAAGTAGGAGTCGACTCAGAATCAATGTAATGAATCGTTTTTCCAACGAGTCATTTTCCTTTTCGTTGTGACGTCAAGACGAAAAATTATCAAATTGGCCGCGCCCACTCATTGCGCGCGCAGACACCAGGGAAAACTTGAAAACATCATGTCGACAACAAGACGCTGTGTTCTGAAGTGCATATCAAAAGCGACCTTTTTTTCACTGCCCAGGGACGAGCATGTGAAGAATCAGTGGCTAGAGTTTATATTTACAACTATACCACACAAGTATAGCCCAAACCTTGTGCTGTGTTCGCGTCATTTTAATGACGATTGCTTTACGAACATGAATGCTTTCAAGTGTGGATTCGCGAGCTGGTTGATACTAAAGGAAGGTCCAGTACCAAGTTTATTTGGATCAGCTTCCTCCTCCGAATCACACCCTGTAAGTTTTATTAATAATTGTTGCTTTTATGTGTTTTTTAGCATGCTTAATAAGTATTTGTGTGTGTTGTGTAAGTTACGCTCAGCGCAGCTTCTAGGTCTCCAATGTCAATTTTTTTTAAATATGTGAAATGTTTGTCGATGTTATTGGAGTTGTCATAAAGAATAGAGCAATAACTTGTAGTAATGCAGTGCTTTACCAATATGTTTATGCGTTGGGCTAACGCAAACAATAACTGATTGGGTGTTTACCACCGAACTTTGGGCTATGATCGCTAACATAAATCAACTCAAATTCCTTCTCTGATTTTGATTTTTTTACTACAAAGCGGTGATGGGCGTTCCGTTTCCGACAATCTCTGCACGGAGTATGATCGCTAACATAAATCAACTCAAATTCCTTCTCTGATTTTGATTTTTTTACTACAAAGCGGTGATGGGCGTTCCGTTTCCAACAATCTCTGCACAGAGTATACCAATCACAACTGACTGGGTCATCTGACCAATCACCGCAGATTAGCGTCACGCAAAGGAGGGGTTTGGAAAAATGAGTCGTTGAACGAATCATTTGGGAGTCGGTGAGCAAATCAGGTAAACATCAGTGGTGTAAAGTAACGAATTACAAATACTCTCGTTACTGTAATTGAGTAGTTTTTTTTAGGAATTGTACTTTTTTAAGTAGTTTAAAAACAGTGTACTTTTACTTTTACTTGAGTACATTTTAAGTGCTGTATCGGTACTTTTACTGCGCTATTTTCCCTGAACCTGGCGTCGCTACATTTATATTAATATTTATTATTTTTATAATAAGTCATGTGACTCCATGCGTGATTCCCGTCAAATCAAATCGCGTGCGGAAAACTTTGCATCAAACCAGCATCAACAGACTTCAAGACACCTGGCGCCAATTTATTTTAATCATGGAGGAAGAGCCGGAGGGAGGAAGAGTGGTGGTGGATGCGTCAGCTAGACGAGCAAGGCTGGACAGTACAAATTTTGAGAATCAGCTCATTGTAAAACTGAACAACAAATTCAAAATGTAAGCTCGTTGTTGACCCCTACATTAAAATCACTGCAACTCTGCGTTCATGTTGAGAGACTTTGTCAGTTATTGCATGTTATATTCACTTTATTAATCCAATTTGTGCTACCGGCTCACCTTTTATGTAAAATTGTTAATGTACAACGCTTTGCAACCTTTTTCAATTAACCTGCAAGAAAATCTCTACAGAATGGTTGTCATAAATGTTACCAGATTATTGGTTGCTTTCTCAAATATTACATGGCTGTATTTTTAGTGCTAGCAGTCAAAAATAAAACTGTTGGAGAAATATTGAAATACTGTTTCTTTTTTCTTTTTCTATGAATCTGTGATAAAAGAGTAAGCTACATTTTCAATTTGCAGGGTATAAGGTGGACTAACATTCATAGCATAATACTCACTACTCACTACTCTTGAGTACTTTTAAAAGGGCTACTTTTTACTCCTACTTTGAGTAGTATTTAGGACAGGTACTTTTACTCTACTCTCACTACATTTTTTTGACAAGTAACAGTACTTTTACTTGAGTATGCTTTTTCAGTACTCTTTCCACCACTGGTAAACATAAATGCATATTATAAGACAACAAAAGTGTTTTTTGTCATTGCATGCATGTAAAACTGTTGTTGGGGACTCCCAAAACAATATTAGGAACATTTTAAATGCCATAATAGGTGCCCTTTAACTCTATACACTGCTTGAAATCTTCACTTTATTTAGTTGACCAGCTACTGGAAGCTTGCTTCTAAAACAACCAGGCCAATTTAACTGTTACACTTGTGTAAAATCACCATGCAACTGCATTATGAAGCACAATGAGCTAGTAGCTAACAGCTAGCGGTTGTGTTATTATTTTGGTCAGTTTGTGTCGTGTTTAAGATGATGTCATGGCAGTAGAGGCAGCGCAACTATGACGATCAGTCTATAATCCCACCCACGTTGAGATGGCACTAAATTGCAGTGGAAAAGCAAGCTCAGAAACGTAAAGCGAGTAGAGTTGAGGCGAGTCCAACCGTAACGTGCAGTGGAAAATTGCCATAAGATGGACAGAAAACATGGACAAGTTCTTGAAAAGGAAAACTATCGATGATGGTTATGTGGGATAGTGGTGTGCCATGGTGTTTTTTATTCGTAAAAGGTGTGCAGTGGCAGAAAAGAGGTTGGGAAACACTGGCCTAAAATGAAAGTCATTTCAGAGCCTGAGCAAGATATTTCATATTGAAGATGACAAAGACAATGTTATATGTCTTTGTAATAAAGGGGAATGAGTCATTCACTGTACAGTAAGATGAGGAAAACATATTACGTGTCCAATTTGATTTAATGTTGACTTCTACATATTAAGCCTTTTAAATGCATGAAGACATGAAGTTTGGTTTCCATGAGTTCTTGTTTTGAAATTCCTGTAATAGCTAATAATGGAGATAAATCTTTTATGAGCCATGAATATATGGCATAATAACAGCAAGGAGGATACATTAAGAAGCTATTTGCCATTACCATTAGCTTTCTGAAATGTAATGTAATGTAATTCTTTTAAATAAATTTGGTTTTGAGTGCCAAACAATGGGGGGGGGGGGCCTTACAGGGGGCTGGCCGTTGTCATAGCAACACTAATTAGTGGTAATTTGTGCTGAATTTTAATAAAGAGAATGAGAGACAAAGTGACATGTCCATGGCAGCGGGGAGAAAAGCCACACACTCCACTGTGCTAATAGCACGTATTTCGATTAAGCATGGGGTCTCTGCTTCTTTAGAGTGTATGTGTGGCGTCAAAAGGTGTGAGGGAAGAATGAGGGAAACTGATGACATTCACAGTGTGGCATGAGCATAAAAAATGCAGGGGAGATGAATGAGACAAGTCATTAAAGCACAGACACTTATGGTCAGATCTGCGTACAACTCAGTGATATTTTCATTGCTTTATCACCCCAAACAACGGTTAACATACTAGGCATTTACCCTCTAAGGCCACATCCACACTAATATGTTTCCTTGTAAAAAAGCATACATTTAGCTGTTTACTCCTCTCGTGCACACTGGAAAGGTGTTTTACTCCTCCAAAAACAGAGACTTTACACCCCTTTATAATCAAAGAAGCTGTCTACGTCAACGTTGAGTGCTTGCAGTGTAGATAACTTTGTTGCAGTGTTGCTGCTTACATATCTCCCTTTCCTTCACCCCTTTTCTCTCAGATGCGTCTTTCAAATTTTCTCCCTACAACAACTCTCTCCCTAAATTAGCTCAACTGAGCTGGGTCAACATCTCTGCTAATGGCTATGCACTTGAGAAATGGTTCTAAAGGTGTGGGCTAGATTTTTCAATTAGAACAAACATGTGTGTTTCTGTAACACTTATGCAGAAACATCTTGTTCCTATGAGGTTGCTCTAGTCTTATATAAGCTCTCACACATACATTGGGTCTAATCCAGGGGCTTAGATTCTAGGAAGGGATCTACTTTCCAAGCAAGTAACCCATAAAAAATAATCACGGTTGTGGTTTGTACGTGACATGGAACCTCATACTGTAACTGATTTGAAATGGATATGGATTATGACATTATAATCATTTTGCTGCCTACCTTTTGGAACTTCACGTCTGGAGGGAGTCGCTGTTTACGTCAAATGCTGCCTCTGTAGGTAGCTCACTAGGCTTTGGTGTAGAGCCAACTTGTTTTGTTCCTATAAGGTTGCTCTAGTTCTAAAAGCTTTCAAGCAACACGTGTACTATGTACACAGACACACACATTTAAAATATCTCAGTCATGTTGTCAGGTAGTCCATGCTGCAAGATTATTTTGAATCATCCCTCCATCTGTTCCCTGACAATAAAAGAGCAGTCCTCTGGTGCGCTTTGTTCTCCAGACGTAATCAGACATGGTTTCAGAGAACAGGGTTGATCGATTAATCACTAGGTTCTAGAAAGTGTGCAAGCGACGAATGCAACATGCACCACTGTGCTTGAGCCCTGGTCCACTTTATCACCTTTTTTACACTTGGCTTTATCGATCTATTGTGATGCCATTCATTTCCCAGGCAGCAGCACTCTGCAACCTGCTGACCGGAACAACACAGAAAAAATGTCAATTTGTCAAAATAACATTAATTTCACCAAACAACAACTGAAGGACAATTTATCCCCTGTCCCTTATTCTCTATTTGGCACAACAACAGATGTCGTTAAGCACTGCGTAGAAAATAATCCAATAGATTCATTGTTTTTCCTCTTCGAGGTGCTTTTTGTTTGTTGTTTGCTATTGAAATTGAGCTTTCTTGGAGGAATCCAAGCTAAGAGACCCTGCATCCGATTTTGATTGGATGTTTGAAAGGTTTTTTTTTTTTTTTTTAAGATTTGGCTCCAACCAGCAAAGAAAAACAACAAAACAGTCTGTTCATGAAATCACTTCATAAGACTGACAAACTAACACATTCCCATGTGTTGGTATTGACCCAGACACACAACACATAATTAAGCTATCTTTCCCACTATGACTCTAATTTCCTCAATAAACTAGCATGTGTGAAATATTACAAATTCATGTAGCAGGCAGCTGTGCAAGAGGACAACATGTAGCCTGTGATATGCAAAATCAGAGATACTTAAAAGGAGGACTGTGGACATCAAATGGATCTTAACTAGTCTCATCGAGCCATGGTTTTGACTCTCGGCATAAAGTCTGGTCCACTTTGCTGCTTAAAGGAAGTTCACCAAAAAGTTAAACTTCTCTCATTATTCACTTACCCAGATGCCATCCCAGATGTGTATGACTATGTTTCATTTATTTATAAACCACTTTTCAACAACAACTGTAGACCAAAGTGCTGAACAATCAGCATAAAATAACATAACAACACAATAAAACATAAATCATAATAGCCTACACTTAAATCATGCTTTAAAAATAGTGATAGCGGTGATGGTTCTAATTTAACGTGGCAAGCTGTTCCACAGCCTTTCTTCAGCAGAACACAAATAAAGATAGAAATATAAAAAATATTTTTAGAAGAAGATAGAGCTCTGTCAGGTCCTTATAATGCAAGTAAAAGGGTGCCATCACTTTTACATTTTACATTTACTTTTACAGTCACATTTAGGCAGCATAAAGTAATCCAAGCAACACCAGTCGATCAGTGAACGTCTTCTGAAGCAAATCAATATGGTTGTGTAAAAAATATATCTACAATTTAAAAAAAAGTGCTTCCTGTGGGGGGCCTAGGTAGCTCAGCAGGTAAAGACGCTGACTACCACCCCTGGAGTCACAAGGTCGAATCCAGGGCGTGCTGAGTGACTCCAGCCAGGTCTCCTAAGCAACCAAATTGGCCCGGATGCTAGGGAGGCTAGAGTCACATTGGGTAACATCCTCGTGGCTGCCATAATGTGGTTTTCGCTCTCAGCGGGGCGTATTGTAAGTTGAGCGTGGATGTCGTGGAGGATAGCGTGAAGCCTCCACATGCGCTATGTCTCCGTGGTAATGTGCTCAACAAGCCACGTGATAAGATGCGTGGATTGAAGGTCTCAGACGCGGAGGCAACTGAGATTTGTCCTACGCCACCCGGATTGAGGCGAGTCACTACGCCACCACGAGGACTTAGAGCACATTGGGAATTGGGCATTCCAAATTGGGAAGAAAAAGGGGAAAATAAAAAAATACATTTAAAAAGACGCTTCCTGCCAGCAGTTGACGCATCACATAGCTGCCGCGTGACGTAAGCACATCGGTGAGTTCACGCGAGAATTCGGAAGCGGTGCTTTTTTAGAGCAGAAGAACAAACATCACGCGAGAGTACGGCCATTTCAAAGAGCATCAGCGCCCTAGATGGAAGGGCAGATTTATTTCTTACATAAATCTACCAATTCGCTTCAGAAGACATTCATTAATCGTTTGGAGTTGTGTGGGTTACTTTTATGCTGCCTAAATGTGACTTTTGGGCCGTCATAGTGCTGGCACCCATTTACTTGCATTATAAGTACATGACAGAGCTCTTCTTCTAAAAAATCTTAACTGCTGAAGACATCTCGGATGTGATTTATGGGTGAACTGTTCCTTTCATCTAGCCAAAAATGCCCACTTAGATATTGTAGATAGAGAACATCTAATCAACATGTAAAAGGGACAATTAAAGTTGGTTTTGTTTTTACGTGAATTTAGCAAGGCCTTGAGCAAGGCCCTTGACCCTATCTGCTCCAGGGGTGCCGTATCATGGCTGACCCTGCACTCTGACCCCAGCTTAACTGGGATATGCAAAAAATGTAAAATAATGTATATTGTGTGACCATAATAAAGGCTTCTATATTTGTGCGAGAGTGAGGAGTATAATGTTAGAGATAAAAGATGGAGTCTTTCTGGCGTGGAACATCTGCAATCTCATATAAATGTCAAGAACAGACAGGCGGAGAATGTGAGTGGTCTGCTCAGCAGGCTGAGTCAAAAACTACATGAAGTCATTTTCACTGACAAAATAAGGGTTTGTAAAATCTTAACACTGCTGATACAATAAGCTGCTTACGGTGATGGGCGGTTACATGCTACATTTACCCCGTTACATTTACTTAAGCAACTTTTTGGGAAAAAATGTACTTTTATGAGTATGTTTTATGGTGGGTACTTTTCACTCTTACTCAAGTACATTTCTGATGAAGACAATTTACTTTGCTTTTACTTACAATGGGTAGCGTTCCTGTCATTACATTATTGGTTTTAATTTAATACGTTTTATTAAATGCATAATTTATTGAGATTTTTGAATGGGACTCTTACGACAGCGGAACTTCACAGCTGCTGCACGCAGTCACTCGAGTCGCATTCAACACTACAGCAGCAAGCGCACAAAACAAAACAAAATTCATTCCGCACAATGCCTTCATTTTACACCAAGCCAAGAATATATTTAAAGATATATTCGATAAAATCGCAGCTCCAACTTAAGAAAACACAGTGAGGTAATCACAGCGAGATTATGTTGTGATAATGTGAACTTGATTGTGTCATGGTGATGCTCATTCATGTTCAGCATGAATCTGTAATAATGGGCTCTTATGACCTCAATTTCTAAGTTTACATTTTTATATCAGTGCTGTAACATATCAGTGCCTACTGTATAAATCCTTGTAAGCAACCACATTAAGTGTAAATGTTTTGCCCTGCCGATCGCGATCGTGAGCATTTCTGCATGTGCAAGGTTGGCGTGTGCACAGCGTTTGACAGATGCGGGCGGCTTTGTCTTATGGAAAACAAGCTTTCAAACACAGAGATAAGGTGCAACTTACCCTTAGTATACAGAACTAATTATCTAAATTCTTTCAACACTGAAAATGCTGGAATTACACTGAACTAAATTCATGCAGGACATAAAGAGCTGTGAAATGATGACAGACGGCATGAATAAAGAATGATATTGCTTCAGTGTATAATTAAACACTATATATAATTTGGGACTGTGTGACATTGTTCACGGTTTTCACCGTAATATAATTACTAGAAAAAGGTTTCCAAGCTTCTCTTCTAACTGACTGTCTAACATCTCCTTAAAGGAATAATTTCCCCAAAATGGAAAATTCTTGCATCATTTACTCACCCTAATGCCATCCCAGATGTGTGTTTTTTCCTTCTGCTGAACACAAAGATTTTTAGAAGAATATCTCAGCTCTGTTGGTTCATAGAATGCAAGCGAATGGTCAACAAAACGTTGATGCTCAGAAACATAAAGGCAGCATTAAAGGAATTCAACTGACACTGGTTCAATCTATGTTTTCAGTAGGGATATGATAATTGTGGGTGAGAAACGGATCAATATTTAAATCCTTTTTGCTATTAAATCTCTTCTTCTTGTGTTTGGGGATTCAATTCTTTGTGCATATCACCAACTACTGGGTAGGAGGAAGAATTAATAGTAAAAAATTGCCTTTATATATTATAAAGTTATAAATACTTATCTATTTCTCACCCACACCTATCATTTTGCTTCTGAAAATTATGCGTATTAATTACTTTTATGCTGCCTCTATGTGCTTTTTGGAGCTTCAAAGTTCTGGTCATCATTCACTTGGTCCAACAGAGCTGAAATATTCTTCTATAAATGCAGAAGAAAAACGTTATACACATCTGGGATGGCATGAAGGTAAGAAAATGAGAGCATTTTAATTTTTTGGTGAACTTTCCCTTTAATTTGATGCATGAAAGAAAGATGTCATGGGTTTGGAAAAATATGGTGGTGAATTATGACAATTTCTATTATTAACAATAATATTAAATGATAGTTGTATTATTATTATTATTATTATTATTATTAAAAATAATAATCATTCTTTAATGCATGTTAAATGTGTATGATGTACTGGAATATAGAAGAGCAAACATCCATTACATTATATGTGAAAGTAACTAATTACTCACTACTTGAGTATTCTTTTTATTGGACACTTTATTACTCTTACTCAAGTAATTTGTAACATTATTACTTTTGCTTCTACTTCAGTAATTTTTTTAAGTAATTGTACTTTTACTTGAGTATAGTTTTTGGCTACTCTACCCACCTCTGGCTGCTTACAGGATTGTTCCAGGTTTGACACAAGTTAAACTCTTTTAACGGCATCTGTGGCCTGCTGTCAATTCAGACTGATCTCACTGTGAAATTGGTCACAGTAGGTTGAAATACATTTTTGCTAAAATCGGTCCATCCTTATGAAAATGTCGAAAGCCCCTAGTGGCCAAAGCGGTAAGTGTTTGTTGGCTGTGTACGCACGTGTGAGCTCCATTTTTCAGGTGTAATGTCCACGGAGGGGCGCCAAAAGTATTTGTATTCATCTTTACAGTCTTTAATACAGTGAAGAGGAATGCATATTTTATAAATTGCATGCCCCAACCCAAACCCCAAACATAAACCTACCATCAGTGGAGTAAAAATGTTATGTTAGAGGGGAAAATACAACCTCTGAATTGTGCTCATCACTGATTAAGCGAACGTGATTATTTACTGGTTTCAAGGCAGGATCTGAACTTGGGTCGCTCACGCTGCTGATGCAACAAGCTTCTGGTCATGCCACAAGGGAAAGTAAACATGGAGCCGATACAAATATGTTTGATAGGAGATGGAGCTTGTGAGTGAGTCGGCATAATGTGGTCGATTTTAGGGATCTGGAACTCTTGAAAACAACATGTCGATTTCCTGTTTGATTATGTTGGTCAATTCCCACAAATAATAATGTCAACACATCCCTCAGACTCAGTTTGTAAAAACAAGCAAAAAATTATCTTTATAGTAATGTGCTTACAATGGAAGTCAATCGGGCAAGGCATTGTGCCGGAATAAGGTTAAAATGGACCCTGCTTTGAAAGTATAGGCACACAACTCGTCAACATGTACATGTTTATACAAGTCTAGTGTAAAAGAACTGCTCAACTCATTTGTGCAAAGTTAGATCCAGTCTTTCAACTCCAATCATGACTGTCAAAGTTAACTTTTGCACAATACGCGCAATGATACCAGAAAGAGATTGTATACATGCAACAAACTCTACTGTGTAATACTCACTGAAGTGTGCCAAGATGGCTGCCGCCTTGGTTGTTCTTGGCTGCAGTGGAGTATAATCTTCTAAGAATCAATTTTAATATTAGTCATTCTCTGCTTTGCATTGAAGTTTTGTTATTAAATGACAGCAGGGTTTTCATTTATGAGAGTTTTTTTTTTTGAAGACCAATTGGAGTTTTTTTTATTTTTGTTAGTACAAATCTGGAATGGAAACTACAAAGAAAGATACTATAAAGAAGTCAATGGAAAGGAGGAGGCGAGAACCAGCTATCCAATATAAATAATAGTTTTAATATAAAACTTAGACACAAACACACATGACGGACACAAACACACATGACGGACTATCTCTCACTGACGGAGCAGTTGGTCGGCAGTGAGCCCCTCCCCGCTCGCATTTCAGCGGATGGTACGGGACTCCTCTGCCCCTGGCAGCGGCCCTGACCACTCCAGGCGGTCGGTTAGGAGCCCCTTCTCCCCTTGCGGTCAGCGACCGTCGTCCGCTTCCAGGTGGCCGGGCTCCTCGTCCCCCGGCAGATGGCCGCGGCTGCTCCGTTGGTGTGGACGTAGTGGCGAGAACTCTACTACGCCGTATCCCTCCTCCTTCCCGGGTTTCGGCACCAATGTAAAGAAGTCAATGGAAAGGAGGAGGCGAGAACCGGCTTTTCAATATAAATAATAGTTTTAATATAAAACGTAAACAGACACAAACACACATGACGGACATTTCCGTAAACTATCTCTCTCTCCCGCACAATCCTCCGCAGTAAGCCTTTATCCCTCTCGGAGGCTTGATTAGCCTGATAAGGGACCGGGTGTGTACGATCACGACCCCGCCCCACCCTCCGCCCTGCCACAGATACATATACAAATGACTTTATATTGACAATCTGCAAATGTGTTACTCATTTGCCACCTTAAACTAAACTGAAACTTCTAGAAAATCAAATCCCGCGATCAAAGAAAAAGACAAGAGTAACCAGGGGTGGTCAAGGTACACAGAGATAAATATGTACTGTTATAGGCCAGGCCATCTGGGAAATACAAACCAAGAATAGAACAACAAAGGGAAAAAACTTGAACTGATGTAAAATATCCAAATTAAGACAATTTCCTATAACCTACAAACTGTGTTATTATGCAATTCTTTATCTTTGATTAATAAGAAAACAATAAAATGGTGTGTCACAGAGTCATGGGCATATGAAAATATTACAGATGAGTTTTTGTACATAGACAGCTATGAAATATTTAGAATATACAGAGTTTCAAGCACAAAGTCAAGAGGTGGTGGTGTAGCCATGTATGTTACCAATAATATCTATAAAAGAAGATGTGCTGAATTGGAAAGAGAAACCTTAAATGTCTTAGGATACAATTTTGCACTAGGCGAGTTCCTAGAACAGTTTCATCTGTCGTTATTCAAGTGTTTTATTAGCATCCTTTGGCAAATGTGAAAGAATTGCAGCTAGAAGCTATGGACTATCTTATTATATAAGCTGTGAAGATGAAGTCACCTGAAGCTGGCATAATTCTTTGTGGGGATTATTACCCATCAAGTCTATTGTCAGCAGTCATACAGATTTTTAAAAGATTGTTAAGGAAAACACTTGAGGAAATGCTATCTTAGACTTGATCATCACGAATCTTGATACCAACTACAATATTCCAACTGTACTTGCCCCCTTAGGCACAAGTGATCATAGTATTCTGTTAATGGTACCTTTGGAAAATAACAGTTCTAAGGAGGAGTAAATAGTGTGCTGACATGTTACACTGGAAAGGAGAGAAGCCCTTAGTAAGTGCACAGCCATGACAGATTGGTTACCTGTGTATGAAGCAAAGAGTATTGAAAAGAAAGTAGATATTTTTAATACTCACATCCAGACAGATCTGCATGTGTGCATGCCACTGCAAAGGCAAGCTATAAGCTATGATAAACCCTGGATGACCAAAGAAATCTAAATCACCATTAAAAGACGACTATGACAAACTATGCAGGAGATTTATCTCCAGTCGTAACTCATCTAATCAATACGGATGTAAAGCAGGCATCACACCAACATCATGAAAAGAGGCCAAAGTGTGCCCAGTTCCTAAGGTTCCCAAGTAAAAAATCAGATTGGTAACCAATTTCTTTAGCTGCCTACATTGGATTGATTCAGGAGAGATTTGTATTGAAGAAACGTATGCCAACAGCTTTGGAAGAAGGCAAAACCCAGTACCCATATCTACCTAAACATAGTACAACAAATGCTCTGGTTTATAAAACACACACATGGCTAAGGGAGACAGATTCACATCAGCCAACTATGATCCAAGAGCAATTGACATGTAAATAGCATTTGATCAAGCTGACCATGCAAAGCTATTTCAGCATTTAACAACACTTAATCTCTGTCCACAACTGTTGACTTGGTTGTACAGTTGCAAAACAGGAAGACGTCAAATATTGGTTGCAAATGGCAAATGTGCCCAAGGTGTTGTTTCACCATACCTTTTCCTACATAACATATCAACTCATGAGGTGATTTTCAATGATACGCTAGAGACAGTCTACGCTGGTGATATTGGGATATCTCAAGCTATTAAGTTTAAAGATGTTGGAAGTGATAACAAAATGGAAATGGAGGCACAGGCTCTGGAGACTTGGGCACAAGATAATAATATGCTTCTCAACGGTAAAAAGTCTGATGAAATAAGGATATGCTTTGAAGAAAATCCTCCTCAGCCAGCAACACTCAGATTGTGTGGTCCAGTGGTACCTGTGCTATTACAGTCAAAATACTTGGGGTATCACCTTGACAACCAACGAAATGGAAACCATCACATAAATACATGTGTGAAAAAAGCCTCTCAGCGTCTCCACTTCTAAACGGTGTTGGCAAAACTTGGAGCCTCTGCTGATGACCTTGACAGTATATATTGCTCTCTGATAAGACCGTGTTTTAAGTATGTAAATGTGCTTTTAGTAGGTTGCACAAATAAGCAAGTGACTACCTTTGAAAGGGTACAGAAGAGAGCACAAACAATAATAGAGAGAACCACAAACACTTCAATACATCTACCTGATTTGCAACTTCGAATAGAGCAAGCCACTGTGAAATTAATAACAGAAATGTCCCAGAATCCCCTACACAATCTTCTTCCACCAACCTGGGGTGAAAAACCTGGATGGCTTCTTTGGAAGCAAAATAACTTTATTAAAATTAAGGACCACAGGTTTTGCAAATTCACCATTCCATTTGGTATCAGACTTTTTTTTTCTCCCCAATTTGGAATGCCCAGTTCCCAATGTGCTCTAAGTTCTCGTGGTGTCGTAGTGCCTCAATCCGGGTGGTGGAGGACAAATCTAAATTGCCTTGGCATCTGAGACCATCAATCCACGCATCTTATCACGAGGCTTGTTGAGTGTGTTACCGCTGAGACGTAGCATGTGTGGAGACCCACAATGTTCCCCGTGGCATCCACACACAACTCATCATGTGCCCCACCGAGAGCAATAACCACACATTATAGCGACCACGAGGAGGTTACCCCATCTGACTCTACCCTCCCTAGCAACCGGGCCAATTTAGTTGCTTAAAAGACCTGGCTGGAGTCACTCAGCACGCTGCTATCAGACTTTTTAATAATAATAGAACTGTCATTGAGAATTGATGATAGTCATTTTGAGTATGTTTAACGTGTTTGTAAATGTGCATTTATATTTGTCTTTTTAATATTTTTATGTATTTTCCGCATTATTTCAGTTATGGAGTTGATAAGCAGAATGGAAAATAAACCTCAGATTAATTTTTTCACAAACTGAGAAAAAATTATTGTCTGGGGCAACTGACCGCATGCTGTTTAAAGAGCTTAAGGAATAAATTCCGGTTCAATACAATCAACAGCATTTGTTGCATAATGTTGATTTCCACCAAAAAAAGGAGAAAAAAGAAACTAAATAATCCTGTCCGATTATTATTATCATCATCATTATTTAAAGCAAAAATTGTGGTTACAGAAAAGCGCTTACAATGCAAGTTAATGGGGCCACTCCATAAACATTTAAATACACAGTTTCAAAAGTACAAGATGCAACCAATTACTATACATGTAAACATGATTTTAGTGTGATAAAATTAAGGATTTACCAGCGTTACTGTACAGTGTTAACCAGATTAGTTAACAGATTACAGATTTTTTACAGACTAATTACAGATTAGTTCTTAGGGATGGTTATTAAGCCAAATAAAATCTTGATAATTCATTTAATGTTTATGTTTTGTGACTACTTTTTAAATATAACATTTATGCAAAGGCCCCATCCACCATTGTAAGTGCCTTACTGCAACTAGAGATTCTTTGCTTTTTAATAAACAAATGAAAGACGAGTCCAATTTTTGAATTTGTTTTATTTATTTATTTATTTTTTGTGGTAATCAATGCTACAAATGATGTCAATCGAACTTAACTTGTATTAAACCAGGAACATTTCTTTCAACTGCTTCTGAACATAAGGTTACAAGAGGAATAGAAAGACTTATGCCCTTTATGAATACTGTTGTATAAACACCTATTGTCCTCATGATGAGTCTAAACTTGTACACTCCACCAAGATTACTACAGCAGAACCCTTCAAAGAGTTATTTCTTTCATACAACTAAAAGCAGGTCTGCCATGGAGAGATAAGGCGGCAGCAAAACACAAAAATGCAGAGTGACCCTTAGTGGATATCAAAATCCTATTCCTCTTAACAAGCCATAACAGCCCAGGGAGCAAATTTCACCCAGCCAGACGTCCCATGGGGCGGCAGGAGATTCAGAGGGTAACAGGGAATTGCTGAGCATCTGGTGTGCAAGACTGCATGAAACTGATTCAGACAGGAGTGAAACCAGGATAGAGAATAGCCAAAAGTAGCACTGCTAGTGTCCAGGGAATCATCAGTTTTTAGCCCATCTCTGTGAGACCTGCAGGTATTACGATTTATAGGGTATCGATGCCATTCCTAATAAGGGGCATTAACTGTGTGGCACTGAAAACCCTTAATGAAATCCTTTTTTCCTAAGAGGAAATAAATGGTTAAGACTATATGGGGAATAAAATAGCGAGTACTTATTGTAAACATTTATGTAGTGGCAACTATGTATTTTCATCTAATACTACCCTTGCTGACCCTTAACAATATTGATTTCAATAATTGGGAATCATCGATTAGAAGGGTGATTTATATCATGTTAAATGGCCCTGCAGGAACCATGCATACTTTAATGCAAAAAAAGACCAAACGAGTTTTCGTGGATTCATTCAGTGTGAAGTAGAGACTTTAAAAATGTTTTCAGTTTTACTTGCTGGTAAATTGACCGTACAAGGATGAAAAAGTGGGAATCAATGTGACGTTTTCAACAGCACTGTCACAGATTGAAGTGCAACATTTGCTAGTTTTGCTGTCATCGTGTCAGTTTGGTGATGGCAATGTGGAAAGACCGTCTCGGAGTGTTTCAAAAGATCACGCTGTAGAAGCAGGCTTTGTTAACAATCTCACACTTATTTGTAACAGCATATTGGAATTGTCATGTTTTATCCAACACAAGATGTCTTGGAAGAGTGTTTCTATTGGGGGAGAGGGGTGGTCATGCAAGAAAGAGCATTTGATGATTTAAAAGGAGTTTTAACTTTGAAATGCTGTCAAAGCAAAAATAATTTTGCTAAATCTGCATGTCATCATCTTTTGATTTGCCACCCAAGACTATTTGCTGGCAAGTCATTTTGGAATAGGCACACCAGCAGAAATAAGGAAGCAATCTATATTTCAAATATCAAACATGTTTTCGAGAAAGGGTTTGTGTTTTGTACAAGAATTGTCTGTCATTTCTAGAGGAATTCAGACATCAATGTGACAGGAAAATAACAGGACATCCAAAATAAGGTGTAATTTGAAACAGACAGTGGATCCAGGAGGGTAAAAGACTAAAAACAACAGAATTACATGGGCAACAACAGTCAAATTGTTAAAAAAAAAAAAAAAAAAAAAGGTTTTCCAGTTTTTAAATAAAAACATTTTGGACCAGATTATGATGCATGAGACCAATAAACCATTTTCATGCATTCTCAAACATCTCAGTATGCAATATATAAGATAGTTTTGATTAAAACAAATATTCCCATACTTACATAAGTGTTATTTGATAGTTTTGATGCCTTTACTATTATTCTAAAACATGGGAAATAGTATTAATACAAAAATAAGTAGGTGTGTCCAATCTTTTAACTGGTAGTCACTACCTGCTTATATAGTTGTCACAAACACTTTACTTGCATTTGCTTGCAAGTCATACTGTGAAGAAACCCTCTGCTTAGAATACAATTATAAATGAATGCCATTCACTGCAAGTACAAGAAAAAGAGCCATTCAAAACAAGGGCAAATAACAGCTCTCTTAAAAGGGCAAAAACAAGCAATACTGCAGAAACAAATGTTGTTTTGCACTGTATGAGGCAAATTTATTTAACATTTGACTGGATACAAAATTAAAATTGACAAACTAATATTAAATCTTGCCCTTTCAAATGAGTCTTAACGGAGAGAGTAGACTGTTAAAGGGATAGTTCACCCAAAAATGAAAATTCTCTCATTTACTCACCCTCATGTGACCTTTTTCTTCAGCAGAACACAAAGATTTTTAGAAGAATATCTCAGCTCTGTAGGTCCTTACAATGCAAGTGAATGGTGATCAGAACTTTGTAGCTTAAAAAAAAAAAAACTCCTGTGGTTAAATCTATATCTTCAGAAGCGATATAATAGGTCTGGGTGAGAAACTGATACAAATTTAAGTCTTAAATATATTGCTCTAAACTCTAAATCTCCACTTTCACTTTTACATCTGAGTCACATGTGGTGCCAGTTTATTTTCACTTTGATATCTGAAAGTGAAAGTGGATATTGAGAGTAAAAAAGGACTTAAATATTGTTCTGTTTCTCATCCACACCTATCATATCGCTTCTGAAAATTTGGATTTAAATCTTGGTCATATGGATTACTTTTAGCCAGGTTTCCTTTATGTGATTTGTGGAGCTACAAAAGGTCTGATCACTATTCACTTGCATTGTATGGACCTACAGAGTATCTCCACTCTTCTAAAAAGCTCTGTGTTCTACTGAAAAATGAAAGTCATACACATCTAGGATGGTATGAGGGCGAGTAAATGATGAAATCACTTTTGACTTTTGGGTGAACTATCCCTTTAAGTGATACTGTAAAACAAAAAACAATTACAAATGCTTTGCTAATAAAACAATGGTTTTCTCTCTAATAACATCTACTCTCTTCATCTTAGGAAGCTTTTTGAAATGAAACAAGCGAAGTTGATCTTAACACCAGACAGACAGTGTGAAGTAAAACTGTACAATGCAAAATGTACAATGCAAAATTCATCATGAAAGAAAAACCCCCCCAAAGAAAAAAGGAACTCGTCGGTAGAATGAGACAGTTCATGATATACTTTGGTAATGTCTACACTGTAAGTGTGAGAGCGGAAGAGAGTTGAAATGTTCATAAAAAATGATTCAGACAGGAAATAGAAGAGGACGACTGGAAGAGAATGGGTCGTGACGTCTATGCCGCCGACCGACGTCTGATGATGAAGGCCCCTCGTTGCAGTTGCCCTAAATAAATCCTCATCTTTGTGCTGTCACTTGTCTTCCTCACCCAGATCTGCAAGAGAATCAAAATCAAAGGCTAAAAACTTGAGAATTTATGCTCTGCCACTATCTTCCAGCATCCAAAATGAACCCTAAACAGTGATTTGTACTCTAAAGCTACTTGGCTCATCAAGTAAGACTCCAGATCTATGCAGTATGCTATTGTTGCTGGCATTAAAAGGATGCGAATGAGACAAAAGCCATTGGAAAGATATCCTTCTACAGTTTATTATGGATGCAGATTACAATAAATGAGAACAACCAAATTAGAATTTTCCTCTTCTAACCCTCCGAAGCTGATGTGCTTGTGCCGATCTCAATAACCAACTGTTTATCCCCCCTCTGAGCAGAGGCCTTTACCATGAAGGTCGCTGAAGGAACTCATTGTTTCAGGATTGGTTTCAGGTTGACAAATTTAAACCAATCCAATCAGGCTTAATTGGTACCATGATGCAGCTCATCAACTTTCTCTGTCAACTCAGGCTTCGATCCTGACTTTAAGATTAGATTACGCGCTTGCGATAATAAGACGTATTTGTTCTTTTTATAAAAGATTTTGTATACTGCTTATATTGCTTATTATTAGAACTTCAAGAAATGTTCATCTCGAGTCCATGAAAGAAAGAAGGGTTTTATGTTTGCATTCACCCTTTTCTATAGCAATCTCAAGCTTTTACTATTTTAAAAACGAGAATTTTTTGCAGGTATCATATTAATCCATCTTACTGGATGTTTTATAGATATTTTTTGCTATGGCTTAACAGGGTAAATGAAAAGCAATTACATTTTATATAAAATACAACATTCTATCTGCTGAAAATCTACATTTAGATTCTCAAATAAATAATTTATCACGAAGGGTCGATTTTGTGGATTTCTAAGATTTTATTTGTAAAGTGTGTTTTAAGAGACACGGGGGAGTGACTTGATAGCGTCAGAGATGTCATTTTACTTCACAGCTGATCTGATACTCAGCGTCTGTTAGCAATCTGTATTCCAGAACGAAACCTGCTACGAAGCAGGTTAGCAGCGTAGCGTAAGTTGCTATGACAATGAACACCGCTAAAAGCAACCTAAACAAAGAATTACTTGGCTAGCCACCGAAACCGACTTCATGGTACAGGCCTCAGGTCATTAGTTTGAAGAGCACAGTCATTTGTTTACATCCAATCAGTGAAGAGAATCAGACACCAACCTCATTGGTCCCCACAGAGCTGATGACACAGCTGATCTTGGTATTCTCCTTGGACTCCAGATAGATTGCTTGACTTTTATGGTACCTGAGACAATAACAACATTAGTCAGTGAAGATCCTATAGAATGTGATCAGCGGTTTGAAGGCCAACTACCATTACAGAAAATTCCCCTTAGGAGCAGGTTCTCCAGCAGACATATTGTTGATTTCGAGACCTCCCTCCTTTACTTTAAAAAAACAAAACAAAAAAACAGCAAAAACCTGGGTTACATTGAGGCACTTAAAATAGAAGTGAACTATTAAGCCAATCCTTAAAAGTTAAAGGGATATTACCCAAAAATGAAAATGCTCTCATCATTTACTCACCCTCATCCCATTCCAGATGTGTATGACTTTTTTCTTATGCTGAATGAAAAAAAAGATTTTTAGAAAAATATCTCAGCTCTGTTGTTCCATTCAATGCAAGTGCATGGTGGCCAGAATTTTGAATCTCTAAAATGGACATAAAAGGCAGCATCCAAGAGAAAGTAATCCATATGAATCCAGTGGTTAAATCCATAACTTCTGAAGACATATGATAGGTGTGGGTGAGAAACAGATCAATAATGAATCCTTTTTTATGATAAAACCTTCTGCCTGCCCAGGTGTCGGCGAGATGCACAAAGAATGTGAATCGCCAAAAACAAAAGAAAGTGAAAGTGTAGATTTATAGTAAACATAAAAAAAAAAAAAAAAGACTTGAATATCACCAATACCTAACATATGCTTCAGAAGACATTGATTCAACAACTAGAGTTTTATGGATTACTTTTATGCTGCCTTATGTGCTTTTTGGACCTTCTGAGTTCTAGCCACCATTCACTTGCATTTTATGGACCAACATAGCAGAGATATTTAAAAAAATCTTCAGTTGTGTTCTGTAGAAGAAAGAAAGCCATACACATCTAGGATGGTATTAGGGTGAGTAAATGATGAGAGAATTTTAATTTCAACTACCGGTATTCCTTTAAGGTACTCACCATTTCAAATGTACAGCTACAAGACGTAAACAATAAAAGTATATGAGTTTTAACATGATGCCGTAATGACATAACCGCAGTAAACAAAAATGTATACAACTTTACAACTCAAAAAATGCAAAAGTTAACATAAAAATGCAAGTACTTTTATTAAATTATAAGACCTAAAACCCACCAAATATTGTCTCCATTCACTTTCATTGTAAGTGCCTCACCACAACCTCGATTTTTTCTTTTAATACAAAAAATTAGGGATGGTAGATGGTCATCAACATTATGCTACAAATGCAGTTGTGAGATTAGATTATTCATTTACCACTCTGGGTAAAAGATTCTGAAACACCCCTAACCAAGTACAGTCAGGGAAAAAAATATTTTAAGTACATGCTTGGCGATGGTCTTGTAGCCCATTCCAGCCAAGTGTAGGTCTACAATCTTGTCCCTGATATCCTTGGACAGCTCTTTGGTCTTTGCCATGGTCTCTGATTGAGAGGGGGTCGAATACTTATTTCCCTCATTAAAAAGCAGTACAATTTATAACATTTTTGACATGCATTTTTTTGTTGTTATTCTGTCTCTCACTGTTCAAATTCACCTACCATTAAAATTATAGACTGATCATTTGTACAAAATCAGCAGGGGATCAAATACTTTTTTCCCTCACTGTATGAGCAATAGTAATAGTGATGTCTGCCTGCAAACACCACCAATTAGAGAATGGCAGCTTGTCATCTCTTAAAACACAGTGTAGGTGTAACCTGTCCTGGTTCGACCCATGCCGAACGGGATTCCAACCGGACACACTAACGAGGAGGCTAAAGGCTACAGCCTCTAGCATCAGTCGCTAGTGCACCTCTTGAGGCGAGGGGAGTGATACCACAAAGCTATCACGATCAAACTGGCCACTGTTACATAGGAACAGAAAACGAAAGCTAGCCAGAGGCTCAGTCCTTCTCACATAACCTTCCTCTGGTAAAGTTCAGTGACATAACAACATATCTCCACTCAATATAAACATAGAAGAATAAAACCGCATTTAATATACATGAACATTATACATTTAATGCCTGTGGTATCACCCTGGAACAAATGTCCTCTCTCCCTCCCTCTCCCTCTCCCTCCCTCCCTGTTTGTCTGCACAGAGAGATATTCCTGTTGATTTGCACTGCTGAAAGCTACGACGGCCCGCTGTCTAAAGGGCATGACTGGATAAATGCATACTGACATGCTCATAAAAATCCAGGAGGCATTTATGATGTCACAAAAACAAGACAAATAATCTCCAGGCCTCATCCTATACCACAGGCTCCACGTACACAATAATCACTTAATCAAACAATTAAATATACATTCATGTAGTATGTAGAGACTGTGACATGTCAGAATCCATGGATCATGTTTAAATCATGGGAAAGTGGATATGAAATACCACGATGCCAGCGATGGTAAATACCGTTTCAGCAATACGTGACCTGAATCAGGGCACACCTTCATGCCATCCTAGATGTGTATGACTTTCTTTCTTTGGCAGAACACAAATTACGATTTTTAGAAGAATACCTCAGCTCTGTAGATCCATTCAATGCAAGTGAATGGTGGCCAGAACTTTGAAGCTCTAAAAAGCACATAAAGTTAGCATAAAAGTAATTTATACGACTACAGTGGTTAAATCCATGTCTTCAGAATTATCATGAAATGTGTGCGTGAGACACACATAAATATTCAAGCCTTTTTTTATAATGAATCTTCACCTTTAACCTATGCTGCCTTTAAATGCTTTTTGAAGCTTCAAAGTTCTGGTCAACATTCACTTGCATTGCATAGTATAGACATAAAGAGCTGAAATATTCTTCAAAAATCTCTGTTTGCGTTCTGCAGAAGAAAGAAAGTCATACATATCTGGGACAGCCTGTAGGTGAGTAAATACAAGAATACATTTTCATTTTTGGGTGAACTATGCCTTTAATATACACTCATTTCAACCTACTGGTTGAAAATGTGGATTATACGCAGTGTAACGTAGAATATGATTTAAAAACCACAACACTTGATCTGGGAAAAACTAGGAAGCCCCTTTGATTGCCAGCAGTGCATGCTGTATGTCTGTGTGCGCCTGTCTCCTGTTAGTTCCAGCCCTATGATGTGGTGATGTCCTTTACATAAAATGTGATCAGACATGACTGAAAATAAAAGGGTGGATGGCTCCATCTTGTGGTCAGTATAATAATTCTACAGAGTGACTGGTATTTTTTTAGAACTTTTCAAGAGGTTACAGAAGTCTACCAACTATAAACAAAAATGTCAAAGGAAATGTTCCTGTTGAACTAATAAACTCGAGGCAGCATCAAAAGAAAAGATTAAAGTGATACTATTAACATTAACTTTTAAATGGGACAGTACTTTTTACTGTTCAATTCAATGTTTTATGTCTTTGTGCAGATGGTGAGAAAGACAATGGTGTTGTTTGTCGTTATACATGCATAGCATTACATATGTAATGTTCCACATTTTCACCAGGGCTGTCAATCGATTCAAATTTTAAATCGAATTAATAACATGATGTGCTGATTATAGTTTTTGAAATATGATTATAGTTATTTTATGAAATTAATATGCATAACAATATCTGCTGAGAAAGGCCCCCAAATAAAAATAATTCAAGAAATAATTAAAATAATTATACTTAAACAATTTTAAATATAATATAGAATTAATTCAGACTCTTAAAATACATTACACCATTGTGGAAGACTAGTAGCCATTGATTAGGCAATACAAAAAGTGGATTTAGAGTGCAATATATTATTTATTTCTAGATCATTCAGCATAAGCCTCTCATTAAATCATTTGGCCCATAGTACACAGCAATACATTTTGCTATAGACCTTATTCACACTATATGGCGCATCTTTGATTTTTAACGGGAATGACAACGAGGCTGTGAAGGATAGACTTACAGTCTCTTCAGTTGGCTATACAGCAATTTAAAGTCCTTCTGGATCATTACGCAGACAAAACATTGATAAAATATCTGTCCAAGAACATTCAGTATACATAGAACTCCAGACAACACAAGATGTGGAAAATCAGATGTGATCTAGGAGCTTTTTACAGCTTTATACCGTTTGTGCCATTGAAGATACGGTAAGTCCATCCTTCACAGCCTCATTGTCATTCCCATTAAAAATCAAAGATGCGCCATATAGTGTGAATAAGATCTATAGCAAAATGTATTGCTGTGTACTATGGGCCATCACAAACAGTGTTTTTAGGAGTTAAACATAACTTAGAAAAATACTTGAGAACCCTGTATTCAGATTTGTGCTCATCCAGCTGTGTTTAAATGCAAGAACAGATCTTCATCTTATGCCATCTGCTGTTTGTGAGTGTCATTTATTGTCTGAACAGCTGCACATTGCCCGTTCATCTATAGTTGCGCTTACTGCCCCTTGCTGAATGCTATTCGTAAGAAGATGAAGGCGCAGATGCCTTATTATGGTTCGGGGGCATGTTTAATTGTAATAAAAAAGAAATTCATGCATTATTATTATATAATAAATCGTACTGAATTGACATGCTACATGTACAGCCCTAATCTTTACACTAGCAATATCACATGAGCAAGAGTGCTGTTGTTCAGAATATCAGCACGTCTGTGATTCAGGCTGCAGGTGTTCACAGCCGTACTGATATTCACACCAAAAGTATGATTGCGAGGCTGATATTGATTCATACAACAGTTTCAGAAATAAAATGGCCAGGGCTGCATTTCTCAAAATCATAGCAAGCTTAAGTTGATCGTAGAGACCGGAAATACCTGTTGTATAAACAAATATACTGTAAATATTACATTCTTATTTTGTAGATGTTATGAAGGAATGCAGATGTTAAGTTATTTAAGAATCAGGTCAATATTATTCAGGTAATTATACAAAACACCTATCATGAAACTATCTGAACTTGTTTCAGGGGACATTAATGTGAGGGGGCTGAATCCACATGCACACACTTTTCTCTCAAGCCTGTTGGGGCTCTCTCACACACTGTGTTTTATAAGATGACAAATCTCCTCGCATCTAGTTTAACTGAACTGTCTAAAAGTACTGTCTCACTCCAGCCTGTTCAACACAGACAGGAAGTCACATCAGATTCTGCTCTATGCAGGAACCAATTTGTCCATATGGTCACATCACTGCAGGAAACAGAAATGTAATCAGACAGTCCTCATAGAATAGGGAGAATCTTACCATCTCTTATCATAGTAGAGTTTCCCCTCCTCTATCCGTGCCTCATAGCGCTGGGACGGGGTGTCCACTGGAGTGGACGGGAGGTGCTCAGGCGAGGACGGGGAGGCTATAAAGATTACACACACATTATTTTCAATAAACTTGACTCTCTATGGAAATAAACTGACTGTGAAATTTGCGTGAAATTTTTAAAGAATCACCTCTTAAAGACAAAACCTCCATACCTGGTCTTTTCGGAGACTTAAGCTAAAAAGGAAACAAAACAACAACAAAAAGCAAGCAATTATTGAATTAAGTTTGTATTGATTGTCTTTAGCAATGTCAGGGTAACGCTTCACAATAAGGTTCCATTCATCAATATTAGTTAATGCTTTTGGTTTCATTAAGAAAAGAGCAATATATTTTTACAGCAGTTATTAATTTTTGTTTATGTTAGTTAATAAAAATACAGTTGTTCATTGTTAGTTCATAGTGCATTAACTCATGTTAACAAATAGAACCTTATTGTACAGTATTCCCATCTCAGTTTTAAAACAAAACTCATTGTCATTCAAAGACAAATCAGCAGTCGATAAAAGCCAAAACAGTAAATCCATTATTACGCCTATGTCAAAACTCACATTTTTTTTTATCTAGTTGGCATTCTGAGATGCTATTCTTCTCACCACAATTGTACAGAGTGGTTATCTGAGTTACCCTAGACTTTGTCAGTTCAATCCAGTCTGGCCATTCTCTGTTGATCTCTCTCATCAAGGCATTTAAATATCCTACATTTCTTGTTATCCTCTAGCAATAACTGCCTTTTCTCATACATCAAGTCAAGTAAACATGATGAAAGTTTTAGGCAAATTTAATCTTCATTACCTTTGAGGAAAATAAATATGGCAAGTCTTTATCTTCAAAGCTGAGAGATGAGTCATGAAGACGTTCATTAAGTTTTAATGATCTCACAATAAAAATAGAACATACTTTTTTTCCTTCCAAATACTTTTGATCAACTTATCTCACTGGCTACGAACATATTGTAGGAAAATGTGTTACCGTTTCAAAAATTATGATATTGCTGTAGAACTAGTAAAAATTAGTCTAAAAAGTAGTGGAAACTTTTTCTTACACCCAGTCTACATCGAACACAAGCGACATGTAGATTATATTATCAAGGATAATATAATCTACACTGGAAGCATCCATTGTGACAGTAAAAAGGTGCCCCGTTCCATTTTTCGCTGCACTACTACTACCAACAAAACAAACAAATGGTTTAGAATGCCTCTATGGCTATTTCCATGGTGATAAATGTGTAAGGAATTCTTTAAAAGGTTTTTAAAATCTAATTTAAAAATGTCTTCCAATTTAGAGTCCAATAAAACACGTTTCAGGGATAATGGATTCTGGCAGAAGGTACATTTTGGTGAATCTTCTCCTAATATTACAAAAAGGTTTCAACCTGGAGTGACCAATACGAAAGCGGGTGTAGACAATCTGGTCCCAGCGATTTGAAAACAAAGAGGAACTTCTTTTGCCAACAATAAGGATGATTTCATGGAGTTCGTTCATGTTGCATTGATCCCACTCAGTTTGCCAATTGTTTTTTCATATATGAATTTATAATGGCTTTTAGGTCAGTGGGAGGTATTGGACACTTTTTGAAATCCGCTGATAAAGCCTCTTTTACAGCACTGCCTGCTTCCTCATTTCCTGGGATTCCACAGTGTCCAGGTACCCAGAAGAAGCAGATTTAGAAATTTTGGGCCAATTTTGCTTGAAGACATGATTTTGAATCTGAAATTATCAGAAAGTTTCTCTGTTTCATTCACTTCATGATGTCCAGTGCTAAGACGACTGTGATTGGGGATGATACATGATCCTCAGATTTTTATCCATCTGTATATATATTTAGGGATATGAGATGGAAATAAATGAAAAGGAGTTGTTGTTCAAAGTCATTTGGGTGGGTTTCAGATTTTTTGTTTCTTATGAAGTCTAATATTATTTTTGGGGGGATTAAAATTTCTGATCACCATCCACTTGCATTTTAAGAACCTAATGAGCAAAGACATTTTTCTATTTTTCTGCAGATATGTTCTGCTGAAGAAAGTCATATACCCACAAGGGATGGCATGAGAGAATTTTCATTTATGGGTGAACTATCCCTTTAAATGGATCTAATTACTTTGGTGAGATGTAAACTTACCTTGTTTAACGTTCTTAGATCCTCCATGATCTGTTCATCAGTGAGTAAATAGTTTAACTGAGGTGAGGAGGGTTAAGAAAATTTGAAAAACTTAAAAATCACAGCCCAATATCAACATGCCTATAAAGTAAACAGGATTTAAATCTATGAATCATTTAAAGTAATATTATTTTGTATATTTTTCCTCTTTTTCAAAAACAGCTCAAATTAACCCTCAAATCAAGTCACCTCAATTCAAGATATGGTGACAATGCCAATAATATTTGATTTGAGGGTAAATAACGACTTAAATTTCAGTCTGTTCTTCATACAGTGATCATATGGCTCCAGAAGACTTGGAATATGAAGCAAGTCTACTATGACACTTTGGGGTGCTTTTTAAGCTCTAAAGTGAATCACTATCAACTGCTCGAGTATGGAAATCAGCTAACAAAACTTTTTCTGTTTAACAGAAGAAAGTAAGTTATGGTTTGGAATGACAAAGGTGAATAAGTGATGATACAATTTTGATTTTTTGGTGAACTATCCCTTTAAAATTATTAATGAACTTTGTGGAAAATATATAATGCTACAAATGTGTTAAATATGGATATCAGGTGCAGGTTTTCTCCGCTTGTCTGGAATGGGAACAGGGTCATTGGGTCGTCTCCTGAGTTTGCGGGTCATAATGGGTTTCACCTCCATGGAATCTGCGGTGGGGGGTGGGGGAGAATAATGGAAAATGGTTCAAAGTTGTAAGCTTCCCCCCCCCCCCAACACAAGAGTGAAGAGCTAAACCTTGCTATAGGTACAGAATCTTGTTCTTTACAACAGCAGTATTGACAACAGCTAACAAAACATCCCTCTCTGGGGGCATTTTTCTATCTAATTTCTTCTCACCGCCTGTCAGCTCCATTGTTAATTTCTCATTCTCGATCATCTTCTTCTTCTCCTCCAGCTCTGCAATTAGATTTTCCTTCAGTTCCACCTTCTTATCGTCAAATTCCTTCACCGCTGCTTTCTTCTCTTTGATGTAGTTCCGCTCTACCTGATCAGTCTACAAGATATTCATTTTCAACTAATTAACCTGCCATTGCACAATTGTAATTTCTGCAGCAATAAATCCACTGCTACATAAAATGTATGAATTACAGCTTACCTCAAGGTGTAAAAAGAGGTCTGGAAAGATAAAAAGTGGAGGAATAGAAGGACAGAGTAAGAGAAAAGAAAAAGCATGTGACAATATGTTGTTGATGTATTCTATTCTCATGGCTCTGATTAATTTAGTGTTGGCTCTTGAAACAAACGCTCCCCTACTGTACCCATTCTACACCGATCAGACACAACATTAAAACCACCTGCCTAACATTGTGTTGGATCCCCTCGTTCCGCCAAAACAGCACCAACCCGATCTCAGAATTGCATTCTCAGATTATATTCTTCTCACCACAATTGTACAGAGTGGTTATCTGAGTTACCCTAGACTTTGTCAGTTTGAACCAGTCTGGCCATTCTCTGTTGATCTCTCTCATCAACAAGGCATTTCTGTCCACAGAACTGCCACTCACTGGATGTTTTTTGTTTTTGGCACCATTCGGACTAATTTCTAGAGACTGTTGTGCATGAAAATCCCAGGAGATCAGCAGTTACAGAAATACTCAAACTAGCTTGTCTGGCACCAATGGTCCAAATCACTGAGATCACATGTTTTCCCTATTCTGATGGTTGATGAGAACATTAACTGAAGCTCCGGACCCATATCTGCAAGATTTTATGTACTGCACTGCTGACTGCTGATTAGATAATTGCATGGATGATTGTTGGTGCCAGACAGGCTATTGGAGTATTTCTGTAACTGCTGATCTCCTATGATTATCACGCACAACAGTGTCTAGAATTTAGTCCGAATGGTGCCAAAAACAAAAAACATCCAGTGAGCGGCTGTTCTGTGGACAGAAATGCCTCGATGAGAGAGATCAACAGAGAATGGCCAGACTGAATTGAACTGTCAAAGTCTATGGTAACTCAGATAACCACTCTGTACAATTGTGGTGAGAAGAATAGCATCTCAGAATGCCAATTTGACATGCGGGTTAGCGCTGTTTTGCCGGTATGAGTGGGACCTACACAATATTAGGCAGGTGGTATTAATGTTGTGGCTGATCAGTGTACATCTATTGACCTTTTGGTGGGTTTGTGTACTCACCTCCGTTTTTATAATTCTGTTTTCTGACATAAGTCCCTTTTTCTTGTTTTTTTGTAAAGTGATCTTGGGTTTTAGAAATGTGCTAACTTAATGTTATTACTATTCTTAAACTATAAACCATCTTTACCTGCATTACGAAGCCTCTCTTTATATTGTTGATCGAGTTTCTTCATTCTTTTTTGGTACTCCTGCAGTGTGCCTGTGGAAAAGGATTGAAACTAAGCAATCAGTTCATAGGCATATTAATGCACGCCGATTATACAGTCCTCCTGGAGTTATGTGATCAAGTAGGGCACAATAGTAATAGCTTATAAAACACCCTGTGTGGGGTTTAAACCTACAACCTTAAGCCTAGCACCAGTGCCAATCTATAACCACTAGGCTAAACCACCCCTGGTACAGGAATATAATACAATATAACATTTTCTCCACCCCAAATAATTAAGGCTGGATTACACTACTGGATTTACACCAATTTAAATCCGAATTTCCAATTTCAAGCTTTAGCCTGCAGATTTTGGGCCTGCGGAAGTTGACAACTTTCACAGATAATCGTTTAGTATAAGACGGGTACAGACTCTGATTTCTTACCCACTGACTATGATTCCATCTAGTGGAAGTAAATCAAACGCGTTTGATATTTTGGAGAACACTATAGAGGCAATGTAGTTGTGTATGCTCCACAACTCAGATCTGTAGCCATACTATGAGCAGCCAATGGAAAAAAAAGAGAAAGCACTTGAAGTGGAGATCCACAATGGAAAAAAGTTAATTCAGTTGTGGTAGGAAAATGAGTGCCTTTACGATGTCAACTACAAGCGTACATGAGAGGATGTGTGTTTCCATCTGAGTTTGTGGTGTTCGGATCAGTTTTTTTCTGTAGCCATTTATATAGTGTTAGTGCGTGATACCTACAGTAGTATTGTATAATCTGTTTAGAGTTGAATAGTAGGAAAGAGCAATCCAGCCTTAAGGTAAACTTTAAGCAAAATACAGTTCTACAAAGAGAGGAAAGCTAAGAAACTTTCCAAATTTAAAACGGATACATTTCCAGTCACCTTCCTGGAGTTGCTGCAGCTGTCTTTTCAGAGAGGCGAGCTTGTCTTGATACATCCTGAAATCATAAAAACAAAAATCTATTCCACAACAGGCAGATTGCTTGCAGTGATCATTTCATCGGTCATATGCATTATTATCTACAGAGCTGGTAAAAGATAGCAAATTATTATGGGACATTATGGGACAGTCCTGTGTATTTTACTTGCACTTTTACTGTAATGAGTGAATATTAGTGGTCAGCGAAAAGACTCACTGTTCCTTGATTTCAACATAGTCATCATCATCATGTTTGGCCAAATCTGTTTCACTGGCATCTTCTGTGTCTATGAAAAAGAAATTGGGCAAACTACATTTAGGACATTTTCCAATTGATATAAATTGTGGGGAAAGGGAAAAAAAATAGCAAAAACACCATTTTAATTTGAAATCACAATATTTGTCAAACTTGACTTGATTTTAGTCTTATTAAAACATGTTATAACAGTAATAAATGAATGCTATTTTCATCTGAAGGCAAATAGCCTAGTAATTTATGACATCAACAAATGCATCTACAGCTCCAACTAGTGGACACATATGGTAATTGAACCTGTTTTCCTCTACAATGTACTCCTCTTATCTTTTTTATTTTATTTAGTGCTGAAATCTAAAGGGACCACAAGTGGAAAATCTAGGATATATGGGGATTTTCACACATTTAATTTACATGTAGGCCTATGTTGTGTAGACTTTCTTACCAAAGGGATGACATTGCATGTTTTGTTTTTAACAATGATCTAATCAGACAGTAGCTAGTACTGGGAACAAATTGACTGACAGATTTCACAGAAAATCATTTAGTATATGCTGAGTACAGACTCTGATTTCTTACCCACTGACTATGATTCCATCTAGTGGAAGTAAATCAAATGTGTTTGATATTTTAGATCACACTAGAGGAAATGTAGTTGTGTATGCTCCACAACTCATCTGAATCTGAAGTCATACTGCAAGCAGGCAATGTAAAAAAAATAAATCCAGCCTTAAGATAAACTTTAGCAAAATACAGTTCTACAAAGAGAGGGAAGCTAAGAAACTTTCCAAATTTAAAACTGATACTTGTCAGGAGGACAAGCACATGACAATGCTTAATGTTGAGCCCTGGCTGAAATATTTTTGACCATTTGTGAACTGTGTTAAACTGAGTCTCATTTACCATGCTTTGTGGGTGTGAATTTTTTGCCTTGTCATCATTCATATCTATACAACCAATGTGTTTATGATTAAAATTGTTCTCAAGATCACACTGTTCTTCATAGATCTAGCCTCTTAATTATGCTCTCAAACTGCACCAGATTATGCATTTCACTTTACAATGTACAAAACGTTTGTCTGGGGGAACATGCGCCCAGACACCCCTAGAGGGTCTGAGGTCCACCCCACATAGTCTCACAAAATCCTGTGGGAAACACTGCAAGACATAAATAATATGCGCAATATGATAAAATCGCTTACTAACCTATTCTGTGTAAAGATATAGACAATTTTAAAACTTTATTGCCATGATGATGCAATGTCAACAAACCCTAAAATGACTGTAAAAATTACAATTTACACAACTTAAGTTCAGTTCATTTTTGTGGTAATCAACATTATGCCACAAATGCTGTTGATTGAGATTAACTTGTATTGAACCTGGAATAGTCCTTTAAATATGTAAAAATCAATTCTTAAGGTGTATGAAGCACACATACAGCTTAAGAAATTACAATTTATTTTACAGTTAATTGTGAAAGCCCTAAAAGAGACAATTAATCGTCATACAACCCCAATTAAAAAGGTTGAGACAAAGTATGAAAAATGCTAATAAAACAAAAAGGAGGGAGTTGTAAATTATATTCACTCTTTGCTATATTGAAAGCACTACAACTACACATTATATGATGTTCTTCCTTGTGAATTTCATTTTTTTGTGTGTGTGTGTGTGTGTTGGGCACAGGCTCCTTGGTTGTGCGTTCCAATTTCTCCAATTATTTTTAAAAGAAGTGACCCATCTCTGCTAAACAGTCTCTGGCATCCACCTTGTCTTGCAACGCGCAAGGAAGCAGCGGCTGCATTTCTGGCAAATGTGAGCAAGTTCCGCTGGCATTGATACATAACTAGAAGGTTATAATACCAGAGTTAGTGATATGGGCTTATAAACTATCACACAACCACAGGATGTGCAGCAGAATTATGTGCCAATGTCGAATAATATTCTAACGTCAGCATTTATAGTAAAAGTGGAAGTACTTAATTTGTGTTTATGAAAATCGTAATTAATGATAATAATATGTCGACATTTATTGGCAGCCTGTAATATAAATTAGCTAAAATAGCTGGAAGTGGCTTATACCGGAAGTGTTACACATTCAAGGTTGACAACGAAGGCGCTCTAGTTTTGCTGAAAAATAAGGCGAGTATATTGAGCGAGCAACCGTAACCAAGGGGGGTGGAGCTTAGCGATGGGTCAATTAGCTACAAATTATTAAAATATTTCATGTTCACATAAAAAGCTTGGATCAAACCACATATTTCTGCATAAACAGTTCTAATCTAATTTTATCTGATCTAAGTATGAAGTCTGGACGGTCTCATTTAAAATGAGTTGCATGACACAAGCAGCAGGCTCACACGCTAACTGAGCTAATGACGTGAACTATCCCCATTTAAAACCAAATCATCTCTACCATGTAATATTTATTCTTCCCAACATATTACTTAAGCCAATAACTCATGTGAGCCATTTGATTACAAGTATGTATGAGTTTAATAACCTCATCATTCTCCATTTATATTTCCACTTGATCTGTGCTAACTTTGCTAACTGTTTATCAACAAGCTGGATTGCACACAAAATGCATGATACGCTGCCTAACTGTTTACACAGCCGCTATTAAGATCCAAAAATCACAGTACAAATGAAATAACGCAGATTAAGTTGCATAAATCTAGTGAGCTATAAAATAAATAGAAAACAAGGCTGTTGCGCGGCACTCATGTAGCACACACTTCGCTAGCATCTGTTTAAATTTAAAACAGAACCTATTCATTGGTCACTAAATGCACACATGTAATCTTTTGCAGCTTTTAATGCTTAAAACAGTCGAAAGTGCACTTAGTATGCTAAATAAAAATGAAATTATTGTGCGTAATCACCTTCCTCTGAGTCTCTGGCTCTGAAACTGCGATCATCATCTTCATCCACACTGTCTAGCTCTTCCTCGTCGTTATAATAATCCACCATGGGTGAAAGTAAAGTCGACGCCATTTATTATACAGAAATATTGATAGAAATGCTAACATATAAACAATCACACTGCGCCGACAACGTTCTCAGCTCTTCGCCCCTTTTTGTCAATGGTTGGTTGGCCGAGGATTCTGATTGGCAGAGATGTTCGCCCAATGCACACTGGGAAATATAGTTTAAATTGTGTACGCAAGAATGACATAAGGAGAGAGAGAGAGAGAGAGAGAGAGAGAGAGAGAGAGAGAGAGAGAGAGAGAGAGAGAGAGAGAGAGAGAGAGATTTATATTCTCCCAGCGCTTCAAATGTATTTACTAGATTTATCTTGTTCAGTCAAGGAACAGGAAGGTTATTAGAAGTTGTCTGTAGGTTGAACACTACTACATTTCAGTCTTTCAATCATCATGCACTATCTCGGTCAGGTAAGCATACTGATGCCATTATGAAAAGACATATAACAAAGGACATTTTCACCTATCATTTAGTGTCTTATTTTCCACGTTTGTACTGGTTATTTTACATTGTATTCCATTCCACACACTGGCTTGAGTGAGTTTCCATTTCATTCAAAGTGCCTTTCTCAAAGTTAAATATGTATTCACACACTACTTTTATATTATAATTGTTTATCATCATTGTTATCATTTTAATAATCAAGACCTTAAATATATTAGGCTTATTATTGGGAAAATAAGATTTGTTTTACAATGAAAAATAACAATTAATGACAAAAAAAGTTATTCAATAAATCATTTTTGACAAGCAAAAATGTATAGAAAATGATAATACTACTACTACTAATAATAATAATAATAATAATTGTTTGGCTGCCAGATTCACAGGTAAGCCTAACAGGTGTTTAACATGATACAAGAATCCAACTTGCATGCATGCTTTAATCAGGACTGCATAGTGCACCAATACTTGCATGTTATATCAAATGGCCAAGCGGAGTAATCACATAAAACCCTCGTTCTAATCATCATTACACTAGATTATAATCCCATCATACCCTTTTCAGGGATATGCCACTATGTCATCCTTTTGTGCCTTTAAATGTACTTTCTTTTTTATCCGGCAGGTGGCGGCGGTGAGTTTAAAAGCCGCTTGACTCGCGAGATCGTTTGTCAATCCAGTTACCTTGTAGCAGGTAGCCTACCTTATCACAAACTGTGATGACCCGTTTCCACTTTATTTATCATCGTAAATCTCGCATTTTTTTTATATTATATATTTTTTTTAAATATTAAGTGTACATTTATAACATTATGCTTTGTGTTATATTACCCTGGAATTCGATTTAAAAAAACGAATTACCACAGCTGCGAGTGGGTTTCTATTACAGCTGCTGAAAGAGTGACAGTAGCCTAAATGTGGCATCTTCTCCCATTTTACTGTCTTAAATAACCGCTCTCTATTTTCTTCCTCTTCTGGAAAGTCATTCAAACGTTTCAGTGGATTTTTTTATTTTGCTCTTGGAGCAAATGGGTAAGTGAAAATAATATTTGCTGTGATCTCCCATTCACTCCCATTCATCGCTGTCGAAGTATATACCCTGCAAACGTTTACTTCCGCGTTCCAAAACCCGGAGTGTGAAAAAGGTCAATGGATTTTTAAAAGCGTCAGATGTGTGTCACATCTTTGTGTCAGTCGTGCGGGGTTTAGTACTGTATCAATGCTGGATATTATAACATGGACTATCTGGACCTTTTATTATTTAGTAGACTGTTGGTGACGGACAGTCATGACGTCTGTCGAAAAGAAAACATATTGATGCGTTTTCAGGTGTAAGAGCTCCAAGACGTAAATTGCAATGACTTCGGAACTTTATTCCCTTCATTTGTACACCTTAAAAGGGCTACTGGAGAAATAAGGTGGATGTGAACAGCTCATCATTGAGGAGAGCGTTTATTCCCCTGAGGACCTTTGCTATAATAACCAGACTTCGATGGAGTTAGACCTGGATTAAAGATAAAGCTTTGCTGACTTGGTAAGGTCGTTTCTTTCTTTTCTTTTTTTTACTGGCATTCGCGTTTATTATGGCTTTGTGAACGCGTTTGTTTTGTTCTATGTTCGTGTTTTATATTTGCGGTACGTCGCGCCGTCTATTTAAAACGTCTTTATCGCATCTGGTCTGGTAGCACTATTCGTGACTCCATAGATTGCATCTGCGCTCGATTGATGTCCCCTTAATGAATGGAAGACTTATTATAGTGTGTGTGGTTAAACGAAATCTATGCAAGACAATATGCATATATGTTCAGGAGACTCCACGAATTGACAAATTTTTTATTATTCTTAATTTTTTTTTTTTTAATTGTTGATTTATTTTTTTTCACCTAGAAAGACATTATTTTTCAAAGGTTCTGTGCTCCGGGTGCATGGACTTTGCATGTATGGGCATACTATCTCGCAGTAAGAGCTCATTCGCTTAATTTCCGTGTGCGCGTGTGGTCGCGCGCGCGTTTGTCAACTTCACTATATTCGCACACAGCGACTGTTCAATACAGGAAGTCAGATAGTCAGACAACGCGAACATGGGCCATCAAAACGCTTAAAATGCTACATTTCCGGCTGGATTGAACGTTTTGGGACGGTTTATTTTTTATTTGAGCTCCGAGGCACCCCGAAGAGAAGAGGTAAGGATAATTCTCTATATTGCCATGTGTCTCGTGGATAGAACTTTTCACAATTTTGCGTGACATATATTCGTGCACACCGATTTAAGAGTCATGCAAAAATAATTCAACATAACCAATAGTTGTTTAACGATGAGCCCAGCATGTCAGAGTGGGGGTTAATTAATTTACTTGCACCTGCGGCAATCGGTTTGCTAACCTAACTGAACCGTATGCCACCCAAACTTTCACTTCCTCTGCTGCTCGAAGTCCTTATGCATTCGTTTTGTACACTTAAATCAGTATAACTAGCACAACAGCACATTTTATTTTGTTATTTTTTAATTTTTTTTGTAAGGGACTTAAAAATCATTGATCAATACAAACAGTTAAGTCGGTGAGCGAAGACGCACTCCAATGTGAAGTTGGAGTGAAATAAGTGTGGTCATGATGGACATGTTTAGAGAAGTGAGTGCTGATGTCAGGGCTGTTTCAGTGTGTCCGTGGCTCTTTTTCTCGTCTTCAACCCCCGCTCGTCATGTTTAGCTATTTTAAGCAGCGCATGCGGCGTTTATTATGTGGATTGGAGATAATAATGAAATTTGATGGTCATGAAGAGCGCGCGAGAGAAACATCTATATGTATGTCTACCGTTATTCGGAGCTGTCAGCGTCACACATGAACTGTATGTTACATTTTGGGGCATTTGCTACTGGAAAATATGTTGGCTGTATCTGGGGCAGCTGGTGGCTTTTTATTGCAATGGTGGATTTAAAATGCGTTAGTATTCAGTTTCAATTAAGGTTGTTTACTTTGCAAACTTTTATTATAATTTTAAGGGATAAGGACCAGGAAATGCTATTTCCTTTGGTATTGTCTGTGTATTTACTGCATTTTATCTTCTGTTCTCGATGGATATTAAACATGAATATATGTAGCCTATTATTGTATCATGTAATGAGGTACTTGTGTGGATGTCATGCTACTATATGAGCTAATATTTTATGTGAGAATATTCTGTGTGAGAATTTTTTAATGGTTTTGGGGGTTGTCAACCTTTTTACATACCAAAGAGGTCATATATGTTTGTATGTAAGAACGTTTATGACGCAATTGTCATAAAAATATATATTAAAGGAGCAATATGTAACCTTGACATCAACCATTTAAAATGGGTACTGCAGTCCAAATTTAAAATATTGGAGAGGTACATGCTGGTTGCCAGGTTGAGGACACGCAACAGGAATGAGCAAACTGACAATGGCAAGTGAAGAGCCTAAAGCTGTGTTCACACTGCCAGCTACTTCGTCGCTGCATGTCACCAGTGGCTGGCGGTCAGGTCGCTGGTGGTTTGTATGGAGAGTCTAAACAGCACTGTTTCTTTACGATTAATATTATTATTATAATATTAGGATTACGTGAGCTCTACCATCTTCTCTCATATTGGCTGTTGCTCCCGAAAGTCACTCTTCATTTGCATAAAGTTACAAATTTCTCAACTTTTTCGCGTATCGGGATTCACCCACATCCAGTCGCCAAGGGTCACCGTCGGTCTTGTTGCTGGGAGTTGCCAGCTCTCTTTGAAAATGAACGAGATGAGGACGTTTTGTCGCTGCGTGTCACTGGCAGTGTGAATGCAGATTTACACTGCAAGTTTAAGATAATGTATACGTTTGCAATGTTTTCATTGTTTGCAAATTACATACTAGCTCAATGTTAACTAGCTGTATTGCTGGCTTCCATGTCTGCAGCGTGCTGCGTTTCCCCGCTAACTTGTTCCAAATCTGGCAACCCGGGGGTGTCCCAGTACTATTGGGAAATGGGCAGTGGGCGGGGTCACACAGGCAGAAATTCTGGCCCGGAACAGACATTTCAAAGTAGAATATACTAGCCATAGCATTGTTTTCGGAGAAGCCAGTATTTCAACTTAGCATTGTGTATTTATCCCCTTGAGGTGTTCCAAAGAATGCGTATGTTCAATTTGCAGCTTTCAGTGAGTAAGGAAATTCCTTTCAATAAAAGTAGAATATTGTGGCTCAACTTTCTCATGACATTTTATTGTAATAAAAAAAGGCAGGAAAGCACATGTTGAATTTTTTTAGATTACAATCAGTGTTTGTAATGATATGCAGCTGAGTGCAATGAAAATATTAATATGTCAGTTACTCGGTTGACACTTGACATGAACACAAGATCCTGCCTCAGTGATGGAACAATTTTTTCTAACCATTTGGATGTGTTTCTTCCATTGCTGGAACCATTATCTCAATAGAATGATTATCTACACTATATGTGGTTTCTTATTATTAAGCACACTTTGTAACCTAGAGACTAGAGAGTAGAATCTAGAGTCGGTAAAAGACGAGCACAGTCCTAAAGTAGATCTAAAGACAGTTGCTTACACACCATGCCTTTTCAGGATCGATCCATGAGATTAGAAAGGCCAAATGGCTACAGCCATCTTGTCTTTATTATTCTTCAAGGTTTCAGAGGTACTCCAGTTAACAAATGTTTTAGATGCCAGCCTGCCCAAATCACCATCTCAGCCAATCTTAGTTTCAATAAAATATGAGATAATGATGTAGTAGCTTCAAATGAGTTGACCACGGTCAGTGCGTACTTTGCTTTTGAGCTGACTTACCCTCCATCGCTCTTTTGATGGCAGAACAAGGAGTCATTGAGTGGCCTAAAAATACCCAGCTCGTTATAATTAGCACTTCTGATTATGCCTCACGGACTACTCCTCCCGCACAGAAAAGTGCCCAATCAATTAATTCACAGCATTGCATTCCAGGGTTTAACTTTTTTTTTATTTATTTTTTTAATTTTTTTAATTTGTTTTGTCTTTAATGTTCTGTGAAAAAGGCATATTGTTTCTGTGCCCCACATGGAATGATCCAAGGAATTCTGATGGTGACATTAAAGGGATGGTTCTCCCAAAAATAAGTTATTTATTATTTGCACTGTCATGTCATTCCAAAACCCGTATAACTTACTTCTGTGGAACACAAAAGAAGAATATTTAGTCTTTTTTTAACACAATTGCAATGGGTAGTGATTCACTTTCAAGCATTAAAAAGGATGCAAATGTGTCCTAATAGTCCATGTGACTCATGCATTTCATTCCAAGTCCTTCTGACTTCTGGTATACAATAGGTTTTGGTAATAAAAATTCCGAAATTTATTTAGTTTTCAGTGAACCACAAGATCAAGCGAGCCACTTTGAACAAGCGTCTCTTGAATGTTCAACAGACTTCAAGATTTTCACTAAAAGTATGGCCGAATTGTCCCTTTTGGGTGAACTGTTCCATTAAAGGTGCACTCAGCAACTTTTTCTTTGTCTCATGTTGGACTTACAGTGACACCTAGTGGTATGGATGCAGTATAGTTCAAAATCAGTAGTTGTCAGTTACAGATGCCATTGTAGAAATTCACTATTCACAATCATTCATGATTAATTTAATCCAAGAGAAAAAGTTTCCATTAACAAGATGGTTACTGAGATTAAGTGCGTAGTATTCAGCTGGCCATGTGATTCTAAAATGGCAGTCTCTATGTAGAATAAAACTGCTTTTAAAAGGTTACTGATATGACTGGAGACCTCATCTCATGTACAATTAATTTCTTTAGGAGTAAATCTTTTTTTAATGGGGGGAAAAAAATACTGAGTGCACCTATAATATTAAATAGACCTGCGTTTTGTTTCTTTCTTTTTTTTGTACTTCACGCTAGCTAACCAAAAGATTAATTTTCAGGACCCAAAGACGCCAAATGCATGGTCGCAAATGCAGACATAAATGCTTGGCCAACACAACTCAAGCAAGCAGCCCACTAAATGCGTCTACAAATTAAATCAAGCTTATGTAGCTACATTAGTGTTTATGTAGGCTATTGCATCGTTTCCGGTCTTAGATTTTTTCAAGATGGGACTAAAGTCTAATGCCTGATCACTTACAAGTTTAGTGATTTAATGGTGGCTCAGCGGTTAAGGCTCTGGGTTACTGACCAGAAGGTCAGGGGTTCAAACCCTGACACCACTGTTGGGCCCTTGAGCAAGGCCCTTGAACCTTCTGCTCCAGGGGCGCCTTATCATTGCTGACCCTGCACTCTGACCCCAGCTTAGCTGGGATATGTGAAAAATAAATAATTTCACCATGTATTTGCAGAAATGTATGTATAATGTGTGACAATTGATCAATTTATTATTATTTATTATTTATTTGTCAAGATTTCTGCAATGTGCTTGTCAATGATGTTGGATTGGTGTTATATTACACCCAATCCAATTAAAAGGCTTATCCATTCTGTATATCTTCTTATAGAAGCCTTTCTTTAGGTTTATCACAGCTTGTGGCGCAGGCAGCTAGTTGTGTAGAGAGTCTTCTGAGACCCAGAACTTTTCCTTCTCTCCCATTATCTAGCATGTCATCTCAATGCGTCTTTTGAAAAATGCATCAGGATGGGAATGCAATGCTGGCAGTCAAACTGGATGTAGGCCTGTCGCGATTAACTAACCGTCTGATCGCGGTTATTTGATCTAACCGTGGTTATTTGATCTAACTGCAATTTATTGTGCACTTAAAATTCCAATCACATTTTAATGCCCAAATATGGGAATTTTAAGCGAATGTACAGTATAATTGCCATGAATGGTGCGTGTGTGTCATTCAGTTGAACTCCAGGCCGCACCGCTGAAGTCAGCAGGAGCTTCTCAAGTGCTCTGATGTGCACGCCATCAGCAGAGGCTCGTGCCAAACTCCTACAAAAATATAAACTTTGATAGTGAACGCAAAGCGCTCCGGTTTCATGGAAAATTTTCCTGGTCATATCGGGTTAATACACATAGTGTTAATGACACGCAGTGACACAGAAGAGGAGAAGAACCCTTACTCTATTTCTGTGGAGTGATAAAATTATAAAACAAAATCTCAAAGGTTTTTCTTCATGAGAAATAATGGCTCCTGGGTCTAATCAAAGAGCATTAAATAATGTGTGAATGTGAATAGAATAATTTTGTTATTGCATAATATTTAACCCCAAAAAAATGTATAATTGTATGAGTTCCAAAAGCAACCGTGTAAATGTAAAAGTGACCAAAACCAAAGTTGACCAAACGGAGACATATTTAAAGTATTTAGAAAAATTTTGATATTTAAAACAAGATTTTTATAAGCTTACAAGGAAATCATATTTCCTATATGTTTTAAGTTAAAGGAATATTGTTCAATACAAGTTAAGCTCAATTGACAGCATTTGAGGCATTATGATTACCACAAATTCATTTTGACTCGTCTCTCCTTTTATTTAAAAAAAATAAAATAAAATAAAAGAATTGAGGTGACAGTGAGACTCTTACAATGGAAGTGAATGGGGCCAATTTTTGAACGTTAAAATACTTTCTCAAAATGATAGCCATAAGACAAACAACATGCATGTAAACATGATTTTAGTGTTATCAAATTGCATTTACTGTGGAAAGAATCTGGCCTACCATTTTCCCGGTGGGCCGACACACTTTGGGGCCGAACAGGGGGAGACTGGCCATCATGAGAACCGAGCGGGCCGAATGGGCCGCAATTAGCTAAAACAAGCCGGCGCGTTATGTAGAACGAACCACAAAATGGTGCCGCGATATGCAGAAGAAGACAAGAGCACCCCCGCTCAACTTTTGGGCCTGTTGCTATGTAAAATCCCGGTCCGATTTCTCTTCCCAGTCCTGGCTGTGATCAGCTTCAGCAAGGCCTCTGATTTTCATGACAATGTTAAGAGACAAACAGCTCAGCCATATGAACACTTAAAAGGCACATGGCAAAATTGCTTTCGGTAATTGCGTTACTCTAGTGCATTCGGTTTACCGATATTGACCATAGTCCCCTTGTGGTTTACAATAGCAGCCCTGCCACAGAAAGGTGACTCTCAGGGTCACAGTATTATAGGAATAAAAGCCGCACTGTCACGCCAAAATATGCTGCTGTCAATTAGATAAATGTTAGCGATAGATTACAGTCATTAAGTAAAACGGAAGGCACATATTTACTGTTTTATGAGGAGTCCCTGTTCTGCCACTTTGAAGACGTGACAAAGATGGCATAGATTTTATTATAATGTTACAGCATGAGAGCGAGCATGTGTGGTATTTTGTTGTGATTTGGAACAGGTCCCCTGTTTCCCCCTGTCTGTTTGACTGACAGTTCTGTCGATGTGAAGGGAGCGTGAGGTAATGAGTAGAGTTCTATAAATCGTCACCACGCCCCCGTCCTGAAGCCCTCTGCTTGTTAGTGCAGCCCATCTGTGTGAAACAGTTTCCTTTATGTTTTTCAGGTGATGGAGGTTTATTTAAAATAATAATGCAACCAGGTATATGAACAGATTATTGCTTTAATGAGACTGTGGCAACGGTAAAACGATAAAACACATGGATGATGGGTACATTTATTAATAAGAATAATGTTTACAAACCGTTCTTATGTCAAATGAAGAAGGTGCTTTGTAAGCCAAGTATCTTTCATTATTATTATCGCTCATACTTAGAATTTGGGGTTTGTTTAGAACAAACATCTTTTTCTAAGTTTGCAATAGCAATGCCCTAAAGTAAAGGGCAGCATCTCACATGCATATTAAAGTAATGTTAGGAATGTCAGGTTCAATAGAAGTAAATCTCAGTAGATGGCATTTGTAGCATAATGTTGATTGCCACTCATTTTGACTCGTCCCTCATTTTTTTTAGAAAAAAGCAAAAATCATGGTTGCAGTGAAGCACCTACACTAGAATTGAAAGGGGCCAGTCCATTAAAGGGATAGTTCACCCAAAAATGAAAATTCTCTCATCATTTACTCCCCCTCATGCCATCCCAGCTGTGTATGACTTTATTTCTTCAGCAGAACACATACAAAGATTTTTAGAAGAGTATCTCAGCTTTGTAGGTCCATGCAATGCAAGTGAATCGTGATGAGATGTTTGTAGCTCAAAATCACATAAAGGAAACAGAAGTAATCCATATGACTCCAGAGGTTAAATCCATATCTTCAAAAGCAATATATTTGGTGTGTGTGAGAAACAGATCAATATTTACATCCTTTTATTTTCCTCATAATCTCCACTTTCAACGATAGTTCACCCAACAATTTAAATCTCCACTTTAACTTTCACTTTTTCATCTGAAAGTTAAAGTGGAGATTTTAATTTTGGGGTGAACTATCCCTTTAACATTAAAATGCACAGGGTTTCAAAAGTATAGCCGCAAGCATAATTTTAGTGTGATGAAATGGGTGATTTACAGGCGTTATGATGTTAGCCAGATTTTTAAACATCGTCATGACTACACAGTTGTAATACTGCCTATAAATCTACACAGATAAAATTAAGCAAATCTAATCGCACTAAAATAATGTTATAATAATGCCTGTTATGTTCATATCTTGAGACTTGAGGCTATACTTTTGAAACTATGTGTAGGTTATTTCAATGTTTCTAGACTGGCCCCATTCACTTCCATTGTTATTGTAATATTTATTTACAAAGGGATTTCATGAGATTATGTTATGTTTGGCCTCTCAGGCTTAGTTTAGAGATTATTTAAAAATTCCATCCAGTTACTGAGTTTGATCAACTTTTGAAAGTGTCAGTTTTTGAGTTTTCAAATCCTTTGCATGTATTGCATTACTTTAGGCCCATTGCACTTCAGCTCCATTAATCAGACACATGTTCTCAGGGGGATGTGATGTAGTCCAGGCCAGCTCTCCCTCTGGAACTTTCCCACTGGAGCTCCCTTGCTGGGTCGCTGACAGCAGCTCTCACCACTGTGGAATCTTGAATGATCCTATCCCATAATGCATGTGTCTGTTCCAGACTCAAGCCCTGCTCTACACATATCAGTGTGATCTGATGCTTTTGCATGGCAGAGAAACATCAGGAGGAGGTCTTTCTCTCTTGCACACGGGGGACTTCTCTCTCTCTCTCGCTCTCTCTCTCTCTCTCAATGTGTTATTCATCCCTCTTGTACATGAAAGACATTGCTACATCAAGGCAACAAATAAATGAAGCTATAACCCTCTTCATGAAGGGAAGACACTGTGACTTGTACTATTAGGTTTTTTTTTTATGCCTTCTTTCGTCAGCCTAGATGCGTAATGATATCCTCTCTCTGTAACATTTGACACAAATAATCTCATCCTTGTTCCTTATCACATAGGCTGAACAAATATAATCCAACAACAAACTTTTGTATTCCAATATACAGGATTACCAACTGGCTTGCTGAGTTTGCGGTTTCAGCGCCTCTCACATTATGTACCGTTAAATGGCACATCAAGGTATGAATCGGGGAAAGCAGGGGTGACGCTGTCAGTCTCTCTTCTGATCTTACCCTCAGTGATTATTTCCTGTTACACATGATCATATCCTGTCTTACAGGAAGTTCTTTAATTGCACCTATCACGTTTTGTTTACGGGATGCACTGTGCAGTCATTTCAAAAGGGTGAAGTTAGACTTGACCGAGTTGGACTGATAGCAGGAGATGATCAAATTAATATTCAGTATAGATGGGAATAAAGGATAGAAAATGTGAAAGGAGTGACAATTCACTTGTCTGTTATACTTGATGCTCTTGGTATTTTCAAAAGTGGCTTTTCAGTGGATTGCCTGAATGATTAGTTGACTAATCTGTCAAATGACTGCTACACTTTATTTTTCAGGGCTTTCAAGTTCCGGAAGTAAAAATCCCATTCTTTTTTTTTTTTTAACATAGTTAAAAATCAATTCCCAAAACGTATAACATATAAAGACTGACCTAACATGACTTTGAGGTTGCTAATCGATGGTATATACTCCTGTTGAAGCCATCAGTCCTCTTTTAGTCAACTTAATAAGAATAACTGTTTAATGGTGGAATTCCTGTTGAAGAACTACACTCCCCTTGAATCCTGAAGAGAAAAATCCACCAATCGGCGAGTCGACTAACTAACTGCTGTCAACGAGCTCAGCAGCGACGACCCATTGAATGACTCAATCGATTCTCCCTACACTTTTATACTACTATGTCTTTCTTGTATCTGAATATTTAGCAATAAACTTAAATTATATTTAACACTTCCAGTATAATCAAAAACTGCCATTTTCAATTCTTCCAACTGGGGCTGCACGATATGGAGGAAAAATGTGATGCGTTTTTGGATTATGCTATATTCGATATGCATTATGATATTCCTATGATGTCGTCATCGGTGTGCGTGGAACATCGGAACCCCGGAATAAAAAAAAATTACCATCTACCCCAGTGATCATAAACAGAGTTGACTTTTGATTGAAACTGCATATAGACTCACTGCATATAAAATATACAGTTTTACCATTACCTATGTAGCAGATATTAAAATTCATATTCAAATATTTATATTTTTTCTGTAAGAAGCATATGAATTTAATTTAAGTTAATTTTACCATATTGTGGGATATCCAAAAATAGTCTGTGTTGTGAAATTTTTTTTTATTTTTACGCTATAATTCATGTTTCATAATTGGTTAATTCAATGTGGGACTTCTATCTTGAAAAATATTGGTGGAATAGCGCTTGCCATAGATATTTGCATTGGTGGAATAGCGCTTGCCATAGATATTTGCGTTGGTGGAATAGCGCTTGCCATAGATATTTGCATTGGTGGAATAACGCTTGCCATAGATATTTGCGTTGGTTTGGTGTACCTGCTCTCAGTTCGCACTAAACTTAAGACTGCAAGGAATAATTCATGGAACAACACATTCATTAAAAGCCATCCATTGATATATCCACAGCGGCCAATAAACTATCCCAAGTTTGATATTGTATACTGCTGTCTGGTCTCATCAATATCTGCAAAGGTTCGCGCCGGTTACAGCTACATACTGTATTCACAAATGTGATCATCATTTGAGTCAGAAGTAGTTCTTGGAGAAACACGAATTTTTTTTTGTCTCACATTTTGTCACTTATCATGAAATTCAAGCTATAAATGTTGTATTCATGCTCTTTAATGGAGCATGTGACCAATTGCGTTAGTTGCCCATTCAAATGGAGGAGGGCACTGCGCTCTCTCTCTCTCTCTCTCCATTTTATAGCATACACACACAAAAAAAACCATGAATGTATATCTGAGGGTATTTTGAAAGATACAGTACAACTTACTGAAATGTGTTCTCATGTAATTGCCTGTTAATGTTGAAATGACAGTGGAGAAAATTAATGGAGAAAATCTCAAGCCCCGAACACACGGGATCAGTGCAAATGCACACTGTAAACACACACACCAAGTGACAATTGTGCACACGGTCTATTCTCTGTTAGCTTCGTTGCCTTGAACATTACTTTTTAACACATTAAAATCATTTTATTGCAAGCCCTTGCAATATGCATATCACGATATGTACATTTGCGACATTTTGTTAAATTCGATACATCGTGCAGTCCTACTTCCAACAAGATCTCATGGGAAGTCGGCATGTTGTTTCCGAGAGTTCCAGGCGAGACGAGAACCGGCTTTTCAATATAAATAATAGTTTAATGATAAACTTAAAAGAAGACACAAACACACACGACGGACATGTCCGTAAACGATCTCTCTCTCCCGCACGATCCTCTGCAGTCAGCCTTTATCCCTCACGGAGGCATAATTGGCCTAATACGGGACCGGGTGTGTAGGATCACGACCCGGCCCCGCCCTCCGCCCTGCCACATGCATATTCATCTTTACTGGACAGCTGAAAACAGCTCTTTTCACATCTCCATTTTGGCATACCTCCATTGAAATTACACCCGGAAAATTGTGCTAGCATGTGCCCATACACCCGACAACACTTACTGCTTTGGCCACTGGGGGCAGTTTTTTCCAATTTTGGTAAGCACAGACAGATTTTATCGAAAAGAATGTCAACCTATTATATCTCATTTTACTGTGACTGAGTAGACTGATGCTTCATTGGTTTGTAGTTCATTCCTTAAAGATGGTAAGTACAGAGTCTTGTACCTTTTTGTCTGATTTTAAATACCTTCACTTTAAATCAAAGTTTGTAATGTTCTGATTCACCCCGGAGCGTGTTGGTTTTGTTTATGTCTGAGAATGATTTTATGAAGACTATAAAGAAATCCCTTTGTAAAAAATGAATGGGGAAAACACTTTTGGAACAAAGACGACGGAAAATGGGCACTGTTGCACTCTAATAGGCTTTTTTCAGGTTCTATTACATGTCTCATTAAGTTATACGTTAGCCTATGAAGAACTGACCAAAAATTACAGTTTGGAAATTTGCTAAAAATAGTTGCCTCTGTTGCAGGTCTCAAATCTCATTTTCATACATTTAAATCTACCATTTGAAGACATGTTGCCAGGTTTGACATCAGTTTTGCATGCCACGTGACCAATTGTGACATGGCAAGTTTGAATTTGTGTAAATGCAAATGAGATATGAGAGCTACAGCAGAGGAAGATTTTTTTTTTTTTTTTTACTTAAATTTGTATCTGTTCCTCACACAAAGCTGAGGAATGTAATCTAATACAATATATAACCTCATTCTGAAATCCACATCAATCTACACTCCATACCTCATAATGATTAAGCAAAAAGCAGATTTTTGATAACTTTGCAAATTTATTAAAAATTAAAAATGGAAATATCACATTGACATAAGTATACAGAACCTTTGCTTTGACACTTGAAATTGAGCTCCGATGCATTCCATATCTCTGGATCATCTTTGTGATGTTTCTACACTGATTGGAGTCCACCTGTGGCAAATTCAATTGATTGAACATGATTTGGCAAGGCACACACCTGTCTATATAAAGCCTCATGGCTGTATTGAAGGTTCCCAAGAGCACAGTGGCCTTCATAATTCTTAAATGGAAGAGGTTTGGAACAACCAGGACTCTTCCTAGAGCTACCCACTTGGCCAAACTGCACATTTGGGGAGAAGTGCCTTGGTAGAGATATGAACAAGAACCCAATGGTCACTGGTTGAGCTCCAGAGGTCATGTGTAGAGATGGGAGAAACTTGCAGGACCGCCATCACTGCAGCTCTCCACCGATCTGGGCCAGATGGAAGCCTCTCATCTGTGCAAGACTCATGAAAGCCCGCTTAGAATTGGCAAAAAGCACCTAAAGGACTCTCAGACTGTGAGACACAAGATTCTCTAGTCTAATGAATGAAGATTGAACTGTTTGGCCTCATTTCTAAGTGTCATGTCTGGAGGAAACCAGGCACTGCTCATCACCTGTCCAATACCATCACAATGGTGAAGCATGGTGGCGGTAGCATCATACTGTGGGGGTGTTTTTCAGCGGCAGGGATTGGTCAGGGTTGAAGGAAAGCTGAACACCGCAAAATACAGCAATATCCATAAAATGGCCTCAGAGAATTGGCCCGATTGAAATAAAGATATAATACTATTTTTTTCGTGGAAGGTGGAGTTTTTGGCTATTCAGGGCAAGACAGTCATACTTTGAGTCAGTGGACAAAGCAGGGAAGCTTCTGGCTAGATATATAAAACTGAGAGTCTTTTTCTACCATTCCCTTAGTGAAATCTGCTGGTGGTGAAATATTTACCTCGGCTACTGATATTTATAATGCTTTTAAAGAATTATATCTTGATCTTTATAGTTCCTCCTCTTCATCTACTGATGAGGATATTAGAAACTGTCGGCTGAGCAAAAAAATCTCTTGATTCTGAAATAACCTTGGAGGAGCTTGGCAAGGTAATTAAGGCCTTGCCTACTGACAAGGATCCGGGCCCAGACGGCTTTGCCACTGAATTATTTAGATCTTATGCTACAGAACTGGCTCCACCTTTGCTAGAAGTTTATACAGAATCATTAAAGAATGGAAAGCTTCCTCCAACCATGACACAAGCACAGATCAGTCTGATTCTTAAAAAGGACAGATCCAAGCGAGTGTAAGAGTTACCGTCCTATTTCCCTGATCCAGCTAGATGTTAAAATATTGTCAATTTTGGCTAACCGATTAAGTGTAAGGAAGTGGACTCTCTGAAGGAGGCAGGAGCTGGTCAAACATCCAACATAAGACAGTTTATTGTCATCACTTTTTGGTGTAACAAAGACATTCAACACCACTGCTTTTCAGCAGCACAAACACACACTAACAGGGTGCTTTTCAGCTCCTCATAGACATACACAGCTTCGTTGCATCTCTCTCTCTCTCCCACACATTAGGCGTTTCATCAATATCATTTGGTCAGTGGTGAATGATCAGACTCCAGTCGCTGCCATCTCACATAACGCCAAAACGGCGTTTGATATGGTAGGATGGGTTTAGCTTTTTAAGATTTTGGAAATGTATGAGTTCGATTAAGTTACTTTTTAGACAACCTGTAGCTGCGGAACAAACAAATGGATTAATTGCAGATTATTTTTACTCTGTATAGGGGCACCTGGGAGGCTTGTCCTCTCTCCCCATTATTGTTATGTCTTGCCCTGGAACCATTAGCAGTGGCGATAAGAAAGGAGGATGATTTTCCGGGGGTGATGGCGGGAGGTGTGGCACATATGCAGATGATATTTTATTACTTGTCTCTGACTCCACTAGATCTATCTATTAGTTAGTTGATGTTAACCCTTTAATCAAATGTTTTGAGCGATGTCAGCAGGTGGGCTTCATCATTTTTATCTATGATTGGGAAGGTTAATGTTATTAAAATGAATTTTATTCAAAAATTCAAGTACCTGCTACAATCGCTCCCCAGACTCTGTATTTTAGGTAATGGGGCGGTCATTAATATAGGGGATAAATGCATACAAAATTGGGTCCTAGCCAGTGTTATGATCGGCAGACAGATTATTCTTAGGGGTTGGAAGTCGGCTGGAGCGCCCTAATTGCAAGAGTGGTGCACAGAGATTGGGAGGGTAGTGGCAATGTCAGATAGAAGGCAAGGTGACTGAGATTTATTTAATAAAAAAATGGGGCAGCTATTTGGCCGTTTTGGAGGGCTCTCTAGTAGGAGCATTGGAGAGAGGGAGAGAAATGTAGTTTAAATGTGTGATTTATTTTTTGTCTATGCTAAAAATATCTTTTTTGATATTTGTTGAGGGTCAGGGACGGCTTGGTGATTGGAAGGGGGAATGGGAATAATGGGGGTTAAATGTTGATTCTGTGAATTTATGTTTTGCTTTTCTCTGTCAATTGTGTGAAACAATAAAGTGTTATTCAGGGAAAAAAAAAGCAAATTTGTTTGGGATGCACTACAGATGCACAAATTCATCAAAGAAAATCAAGCTGAGGGTTAGTGCATCAATACGTTAATGGATTCCATGTTCCAAAAAGAAACGACAGTGCAATAATTGAATTCCCAAATTTATTTGGGCCTCGGATAAAAGCTAAAATCACAACTACAAACTAAACTCTTCTGCAATGACGTACATAATTCATACTGTCAGTGTGTTTTTTTTTACGAAAACAAACCAAACGCAGAAGAGATGACTCAGTGGCTTAGATGTGTGTTTCCCTTCTGAGCTTTTTACTTCCGGAGGTTTATTCTTTTTATCTTGCTTTGACTTCTTTCCTGCTTTCTTTTACTCTTTATTCACCTTGAATTTGAATGAAATATTATCTAGTATAAAGCAGTGGCTCTCAACTGTTGGGTCAAGACTTACAAATGGGTTGCAGATCTCTTCTGACAGCAGGGGAAAACAATGCTAAATGCAAATAACGAAATGCAGTTGTCCATATAAACATGCATAGTTTGAATAGGACAGCTAAATTAACCGGCTTAACTTTTTAAAAGGATGCGTGTTACAAACTTTATGGTATTTTAGCTAAACATTTATCTGTCACGTCACTCATTTGGTCATATGGCTATTACTAACACAATATTTGGCCTAGTGTGTGTTCCATGTGTTGTGAGTTTTCCTATTTACCTTATGTGATGTCTGATAATTTTCAGTATTAATAAAGTTCAAGGTATGATTAAGACCATATTTGTTTTGTACAATAAATAGTTTATGTACTGTGTTGGGTCACGACTGTTTAATATACAATTTGGTACTTAAAAGCAATACCAGTTGTGAACCACAGTGCTAGAAATCAGTTTAATTTCTGTTGATCCCCGAACATTGGTCGAAATGGTTTCCCATCAGATGCTCTTTTCAGTGTGACAACCTAAACATTGCACATTGCACATTTTTCACACAAGCTTGTGGTCACACAATGGTCTCTTTATATCATAGGTATTAGACTAAAATGGCAAGAGTGTGGGTGTGCCACGAGTGCTTATGAAGGCCTATATGTAGGGGGTTTTGTGTGAGTATGTGTTTAGTGGTGCTATTTTAGGTCTTCCACTCTTAAAGGCTCATGCATGAATTTATGCAAATGAGTCCCAAATCTTCCAGGGACCCGATGACATCATCATAAGCTGATGAGATGCCAGATAGCCGAATTGGCTTTTCTAGTCCTTCGCCAAATTAAACAGACATTTACTTAGCTTTCTAAATGAGGATAAACTGTCAGTCAAGATTAAAATCAAAGAACATATTTCAAATCAGCAGTAAAATCTGACAACGCTTATCATAAATTGTGCTTCTTTACCTCAGATTTTCCCAGCTTGTATAGCTAATGCACATACATGTTCTCGAGAGGATTGAAAGGCGATGTCTGTATCTAAAATCTGATTGGCTCTTTTAAATGTAAGGTGGGACTTCCTTTCTACATCCGTTGACCTTTGGGCGCTAGAGCTTCTTGGCTGGGTGTCCAATTTCTCCCAGTCATTTTAATAGAAGTGGCCTGTCTCTGCAAAATAGTCTGTTACCATATACTGACTCCAATCCAAACCCTACTTCTAAAAGTGTGTGTGTGTGTGTGTGTGTGTGTGTGTGTTTTTTTATCTCATGAGCAAGAGTGCTATATGGCCCTACATCAGCACTGCTGTGATTCGGCCGCAGACACCAGGCCGAGTGCCGTAGGTAATTACAGCTGATGGTGAGCTGAGGTGCTGATGTAGGGCCATATAGCATAATTGCGAGTGTTACATTGCAGTTCAATGAACAAGTATATTTGAAAAAATTAGGAAAAACCGACTAGGGTCATAAAAACGCATTTGTGCATGGAACTACTTTATTACGCTACAGATCAGAATCTGCTGTTGCTGGTTCAAAACAAATGATGCATCCAAACCCTTTAGTAATTCAAATCACGGCTTGTGCTTTTTCGAACAAGTTATTGGATAAACAAGGATGGATTGATAGGTGTGGTGTGTGTGTGTGTGTGTGTGTGTGTGTGTGTGTGTGTGTGTGTGTGTGTGTGTGTGTGTGTGTGTGTGTGTGTGTGTGTGTGATAGAGAGAGGGAGAGACAGGGCGTGTGTGATCACCTGTTGCCACTCCCAAGCAGAAGATCTGTCAGCGTTCTGAAGGTCAGCTTTCTCAGTGGAAAAATAGCGTCCAAGCAGGGCTATTTCTCCTTATTTCTTGGTAACCGCCGAAGAGTCATTCACTATAGAAAGAGCGATGTCCTCTGCCATTTTTAAACCGTGTGTATCCAATATGGAAACTCTGCCTCGGGTTCTGTAATCAAACAGTCCATTGTGTCTCTCAGCTGCGAAGAGTCTTAATCCTGAAATTGTTCATTTAAAGCCGTTTAAAACGATGTCCTAGCTTAAATAATGTAGTGGTAATATGAGCAATCACGGAGCGCTGTTCTATGTAAATATTGACTAACAGATTCACTTGATGTCACCAAATGGCTCTTATTACACACAAAAATAATCTTTTGCCACCACCTGCTGGCTATCATATGTAATTTAAAAAATAAAGACAGTAATGCACTGCCCTTACGCCCGTTTCACACATACTCCGTGTGCAGTGCGTATGCGGTACAGGAGCAGCATGCGCTACAGTGCTTTCACATATGTTGCGTTTGCAGTGCGCTACTGATCCGCAGTTTCTGTGTGCCACAAAATCAAAAATGTGTAAGGAACCCAAACGTTAAATTTGAGATTGTTTAAGGCATTGAAACAGTATGAAAATTCATTTTAATCATTGTGATTCTTTGTTTTACATGTAGTTCGAGTTGTTGACAAGAAAAGCTATCGCGCTATATCTGTTGCTAATAAGGAAAAGAATGAGACGCATTTGCGTTCACTCTGTCTCTTTTTAGGGTAAAAAAAATCATATAGGATGGCATTTTGCAACTTTTGGGACTATAATCATTCTTTTTTGTTTTTCTTGACCCTGTAATTTAGTAACTGTAGAACACATTAACTGAAATTATGTGTATATGATGAAATTATTAGTTTCTTGTCAATCTATGTCTATTTTAATGTGAACAATGTGCTGCCACTTTAATTCAGTGCGGTGCAGCACAGCAAAAATAGACTCGGTACGTAAACCATCGCTGCACTGCTGTATACGCACCGCAACTGGAACGGATCAACGGACTGCATCCGCGTGCAGTGTAAAAGCTCTAACCTGTTAACATGGGTACGGAAAAAAATACGCACCGCATACGCACTGCAAACGGAGTATGTGTGAAACAGGCGTTACACCTTAATTTCGAATGGCACGAACACAAACGGAGCAATATACACACACACAGTGAAACGTCAGAGTGCTGATGCTGTCAGACCATCAGTTCTCATGGAATGTCTATCGTCCAATCAGATTTGAGGACTGTAACTAACGTGTGTGTGTGTATATATAATTATACGCACATACATGTAGTGCTGTGCAAAAGGAAAATGTTGCGTAAAGTTAGGATTTCTTCAAAAATAAATAGTTTTCATTTATCATTTAACATCAAACAATGTCCAGTAAAAATAAAACGGCAACAGTCTCAATTGCTTCTGTCTCTTTATTTAATCTCAGACTGACTATGTTCAGTGGGGGACTCTGTTGGGGCCATGCTAGACTCCTTGTTCTTCTATTTTATTCTATTAGCAAAAGGAATGTTTGGGAGTCTAAAATGTGTGTATATATATATATATATATATATATACTATGGACACACTAAACTGAAGATATAAATAACCATCTTAGGCACATAAGATGTTTCACAAAAACATTTGTCTTAAGACTTTTGCACAGAGCTGTTCATACATGCATGAATCATTATTCTAAATGTGGACATCCATAAATGTGCCGAAAGGGAGGTGCTGTCTACTAGCTAACTTCTTGGGACAAATTTGTCTCCAAACTCTAGCTTTGTATGTACGTGCACACACAAACGCACTCTTACACAAAATAATATTCATATTTTTATATATATATATATATATATATATATATATATAATCACACACACAGACACACACACACACACACACACACACGTGTGTGAAGGGGAAATGAAGATACCAGAACTCCTAAATGGACATTAACAAGATCACTAATGTTTTTTTTAGAGTTATGACTGCAGACCTCTGCCTTGGTCCCTCTGAGTGCTCACACTGTGGGGTTTTAATTCAGACTCTTTAGGGCCTAAATATTTGATGCCGTAAAAAGCTGGTGGTTTGTGTTTTGTGCCTGGGAAACAGCAATGTGTGTGTGACTTCAGCATTAATCTGTCTGCTCTCTCTGATTGGAAAATCCTGTTGGGTTTAGAGCTGCTCTTCTTTAAATTTAGAGCATGTTTTTGTGTTTAGGGTGTGTGTGTGATCTGCACAAGACAGCCATTCCTTCTGGAAACATGCAAAAGTGTTTTAAAATGTATAGTTGTAAATGTGTATATTTTGAGGTGTGTGTTTTAAGGGGGAGGGGATGAAAGTAGCATTATTGTAGGTGATTTCCTGTGAGAGCTTGAGAGATGGAAATCATTGTGATTGTGCGTGCGTGTGAGAATCGATACATTGGGTTACAGAAGAGACGTGATTCACCCCTTGTGGACACAAACCGTAGAACTGTATGTCTAAATCATGTTCCACTCTGTCATCAGCTGTTTTGCCTAAAACAGAAGTACAAGCTCAGCCAAAGTATCATTTAGGGCCAAAGACAATATAAGGTCAAACTCTCATGTTTCTCTTTGATGCTACTCTCAGACTATTGTAGTGCCCATGTCTGATACCATAATGAATGTGATGCTACTGCAGCGACTGGGTAGGCCTATAGTTAGTGGTTTGGTTGGGCTTGTTGGTTGCTCTGTTGATTCAGTGGTTTGTTGTCTCCTTTTGAGAATTGGTGGTGCCTGTGTTTTGATGTTAGTTTTAATCAGTTAGTTAATTAGTAAGTTGGCTGGTTTTATCGTTGTTGTAATTGTTGTGCATATGTCTGATGCAGTTTATTGGTTTGTAAGTTGGTTAATTGTTTTGTTTGTTGTCTCCTTTGGTGAATTTGTGGTGCCGGTGTCTGATGTTAGTTAGTTGGTTCAATTGTTAGTTGGTTGGTTCATTTTCTCCTTGTGGGAATTTGTGGTGTCTGGGTCTATAAATTGGTCAGTTAGTTAGTTGGTTCATTGGTTTGTTAGTTGTGTCCAGTTGGAAAATTGTGCTGCCCATTTCTGATATAATAGTTTGTATGTTAATTAGTTGGTTTGTTGGTTGGTTCTCTCCTTGTAGGAATTTGTGGTGCCTCTGTCTGTTTTAGGTTGGTTCATTTTCTCCTTGCGGGAATTAGTTTGTTGTTTATTTGTTGGTTGGGTTGGTCTGTTGGTTGGATGGTTAGTTGTATCCATGTGGGAATTTGTGGTACTTGTGCTCAATCAGATTGAGATCTGGGGAATTCAGAGGCCAGAGCATCACCTTGAACTCTTATCCTGTTCCTCAAACTATTCCCGAACAAGGTGTGTTGTGCGGAAAGGTACATTATCCTGCTGAAAGAGGCTACTGCCATCAGGGAATTCTATTGCCATGATGATGTGTACCTGGTCTGCAACGATGTTTAGGTAGGTGGCACGTGTCAAATTGACATCCACATGAATGGCCGGACCCAGGGTTTCCCAGCAGAATATTGCTCAGAGAATCACACTCCCTCCAACAGCTTGTCATCGTCCCACAGTGCATCCTGGTGCCATCACTTCCCCAGGCAGACGGCGCGCACGTACACGACCGTCCACGTGATGTCAAAGAAAATGGGACTTATCGGACCAGGCAGTCATCATGGGCACTCTGACTGGTCTGCGACTACACAGCCCCATCCACTGCAGGGTGCGATGCACTGTGTTTTGTGACACATTCCTCCTGTAACCATCATTCAGTTCAGTCCAGACGGGATGGCCTTAATTCTCTCGCGCATCTATGAGCCTTGGGCGCCCAACACACTGTTGCCGGTTTTTGGTTTGTCCCTCCTCAGACTGTTATCAGTAGGTACACACCAGTGCTGACCAGGAGCACCCCACAAGCCTTGCCATTTCAGAGATGCTCTGACCATTTGGCCCATGTCAAAGTTGCTCAGGTCTGTACACCTGCCCATTTCTCCTGTATCCAACATGTTGACTTACTATGAGAAGTGATTGTTCACTAACCATCTAATCTACCCAGACCTTAACATGTGCCCATGTTAGGAGATTATCAACATTATTCACTTCACCTGTTAGGGATCATAATGTTTTAGATCATCTATGTATATTAGTTGGTTGGTTTGTTGTTTGTGTCCTTGTGGGAATTTGTTGCCTATTTCTGATGTTAGTTTGTCATTTAGTTGTTTGTTTGTGTGAATTTGTGGTGCCTGTGTCTGATGTTGGTTAGTTTGTCCATTGGTTTGTTGGTTGTTTTGTGTGAATTTGTGGTGCCTGTGTCTGATGTTACTTGGTTAGCTTTCATTAGTTAGTTAATTGGTTGGCTGGTTAATTTTCTCCTTGTGGGAATATGTGATGCCTGTGTCTGATATGTTAGTTGGTTCATTGGTTTGTTTGCTGCTTATTTAGTTGTCTCCAGTTGGGAATATGTGGTACCTGTGTCTGATGGTTTGTTAGTACTTGCACACAATATAAACTAAAAATACCTACAAGGCACATATTACCAGTGTTAGAAATTAACTTTTCAATAAAGGGGCAAAACATTTTTTAGGGGCAAGTTTTAAGTTTAAAATGGTGGTGTTGTTTTTTTTAACACATAACATGCATTTATTATATATATAAAATATGCCCATAAAATTAAATCAACAACAAATAATTTGTATGTGATAATGTGTATAACTAGGCCTAAAATAGCATATTAATATCTATATCAGTTGTGATCTATATAGATAAAACAGAAAAAAGCATCATGGGGGCATTTCTTGCCCCTTCATTTTGAATTACATTTCAGGGGCATTTTTGCTCCAAGCCCCCCTTAATTTCTGACCCTATGTTTTACATGTATTATACATTGCAAAGCACTCTGTATAGCTACTCCGATTGGTTGCAAAAGAATAACATACAGTATGTGTGAATTATAGGATGTTGTGAAACATGTCTTATACGTTGTTTTGCGTAATAGATCCGTTTTGAGTGTCACTTTATACTTTACACAAGCGCGCATGTGTATGTGTGAAATCAATGCACTGTTAAATTTATAACCTCTATAGCTGTAGGGAGATTGAACTGTCGTTGGGACTAAAGATCAGTCCTGAGATGAACTGAGATTACGCAGAGTGTCAATGCTGTAATGCAAACAAGCCTGCCCCTAAAACATGACTCTGTTTATTGGATTGGCTTGCAACAATAATGTATAAAGCACTTTTACTGAAAACATCACTAGTTGCCATATTTTTGATTCATCATAGTGTCACAATTTGTTTTCAACCTTTTATTTGGTATGTGATATTATGGTATGTAAAGCCCAAAAATGTGACCTAACACAGATCTCACACTGTTTTGCACTTAAGGTGTTCAAAGGAGACAATTTTTTTTTATTTTTTTACAATATACTGTATAATGTTACAATACATATACTGTTCCTGCCATTTCTGCACTGCAGGCTTTTGGGTAAAAAGCATGTGTTAATTGACCTCTCTCAAAATATAACCTATAGGTACTGCATAGTTTAGTGCAGATTTATTGCGTTGGACATGTGGTTTTTGAAGATTTATTAAGCCTACAATTTTTATCATATTGAATATTATTGTGTGGCACTGTAACAACCTGTTGCAAGGTCACTAAAAATACAATAACAATAAACAACACAAACATTTTTTGTGCTTTCCAAGTTTCCATATCACTTAAGGGTCTTGTGGTTCTAATGTTGACAGCATTGGACAAATTTACAGATTACAATTCAATTACTCACGCACATCATGACTTTCTTTTTCCCTTCGGAACACAAAAGGATATGTTGGGCCAAAAGTTAGGAATTGTCAGCCTCAGTCACATTTTACTTGCATTTTGTGGGAAAAAGATGCTATGAAAGTGAATTGTGACTGAGGCTATAAGTCCTTCACTTTCTGCCTAAAGGCCCCAGCACACTTACAGAGAAGGTCTGCTTTGTTTTTTATTCAGAAGTAAAAAGAAGTTCGAAACAGTTGAGCAACGACATATGGTCATGCTGCTGTGGGGGGTGTTTAGAGGAACATTTAAATCTGAGGATGCTCAAGATTAGATGTAATTAAAATTAGGGATGCATCAATAATTTGGTATTTGAAAATTTTAAGCTCATAAGAAAACAAATACTCAAATATTCTGTTATTTAAATGGTTAATTCATTAGAAAGATACAGTGTTAAAAAAAAAAATGTAACCCTTAAGGTTGTCAACATTTAAAAAAAAAAAAAAAACAAGCTTCTAATTATATCCAAAACATGCTTCTATTTATATGCAAAACGTGCTTGTATTATGTCCTGTGTTTTTTTAAACGAGTCATACAGTTTTGGAATTACATGAGGGAGAATTGGTAAATGATGACCGAATTTTAGTTAAGTGCCAAATAAGCATTCTGAACAGGACTTGCACCTGGTTCTTCTTGATCGATGTATCATGTATTCAATGTATTGCTATGCTCTGCTGTTGTGGATTGACAGTTGTTCATGCTTTTCAGCACATAAGTATAAGAATAAATGGTGAGAGGATAATTATTGGAACTGCTGTATCATCACGTTCAAAATCTGTTTAAATGATACATTGATTGGAAGGAACTTAAATGGAATTTCTGTGATTGGTTGATGGTTAATTAAGGCTTTGGTTAATCTTTCTCTTAGTCTACTCAAGTCAATCGGACACCCTTGCCAAATGTGTTAAAGGAACATGAACTACCAGAATATCAGATCCTGAGACTGTTGTATCAGCTGACATCTAAATGGAGGTCAGAAGTGGCAGTGACCTCAGTGTCTCCTGTCTATTAGCTTCAGCTTATAAGACTGTAGTGCCTGTAACAGTGCTTCTCTTTTTTTAATTTTGTAAATTAATTTATGATGGTAACATTTATTAAAAGATGGAGGACAGTGGATGTCCTAACACAAAGTAGACCTAGGTAGAGTTCTCACTACTGATTATTTTGTTATCGATTATTCTAACGATTGTTCTGACGATTAATCGAGTCATTGAAAAACAGGCCATGGAAATAAAATATTTTATCTTTTCGTAATGTCATCCCACCAATTTGGTTTGAGGACGAGTAGCCTTATATTCATGGAAAATAATTTATGGAGATATAAAAGCTGGAAAGTTTGTTTTTATTTTTTTTATCTAATTTACACGCAACACTGTATACAGTCAGCAAAATAACCATAATAGTGTCATTCAGAGATGCATGTTTTTACTCTTCTGCATTGAGCTGCACCATTTGCTGGCATTGTTGCGCTTGCACTGCCCAGATTGCAAAAGCTTGTCATTTGCTATGTACCATGTAAAATGCCCTTAAGCATCTGGACATTCAGTTTCTTCTGGATTAAACAATGTTAATAATTTCATCTGTGGAGACTTGCCGTTACTCCCTCAGTTAAGCCTGTTTCATATTGCATCTGCAGGGTGCGAAACATGTAGCTGTGTGACATTAACAGCAATCTCACATTTGAGCTTTGTATGACCGCATACAGAGCTGTGGCTTTATTCAGTAAATACATTTCTTTGGGTTCCTATATTGAGTTTTAATTGTGACATTGGCTGTAAAATATTTGTTGGAAGTGGGACATGGCGAACTATCACAAACATAAATGATCACAAAATGTAATTTACATGAGGGGCAAGATCACACTTGCCTTCAAATTGTAACTGATTTACACAACAGAACTCAAACCACAATTTGCTGAAATTAACCTTCTTCGATTGCCTGGTTTCAATTAGATGGTTTTGAACAAAGTATTTCCATCTGTTACTGCCTGTGTAACTTATCAACAATTTACTTAAAATATACTGTATACATAGCATTTTTGCATCTAGCTTTTTAAGTAAATTAAATTTATGGTCATTTTATGTCATTACAGCTAGAAAACCTTTTGTTAGGTATGCACAAATGTATCCGTTCATTCAAATGTTTTTACTTAAAAATGTATGTGATTTGAGTAATAGCAAGTAAACTAATAGCAAGTTGTTTCAAATTAACATTTATTGTTTCTACTTAATTTACTTGGCACTAAAGAAAATGATGTCCAACTTTAGGCATTAAACTTGGTTTCCCAAAGAAGTGCACATAAAGCTGCTCTTCATGTATGCATATTCTCATTTGCAAGGAAACATTTCATAGATTTGAATGGGATCCAACCACTAATGGTATATTTACCCTAATGGTTACTGTACACACAATGGCCATTAACAATAAAATAAGCTAATATATCTATGAGTTCTTAATAACTAATGAAATGCCCACATAAGTTCATTTAGATCAACAAACATACTTAATATATGTAAGTGCAAGGGCTTTTGGGTATTTCCCACAACATCAGTTCTGTGCTTGATTGTTTGACATTTACATTTATGCATTTAGCAGTGAGTTAGTAGTACTTATCTGAATTGTATAGACTTGCAAGCTAAAGAAGTTTAAGGAACTCTCGATCATTGGGCCTCAGTCATGAAACACGAGCAGAACGAATTTGTGTAAATCGTTCGTAAAGCCATTCTGACATAACTTGGATCATGAATCCAAAAATGTTTAGTATTTACAAAACATTAATTGGTACGAACAAAATGTACACCTGCTCCCAACAACGTGTAAATCATGCATGAGACATCCAAACGTGTTATGTTCTTTCAAGCAAACTGACATAGAACTAAAATAAAATAAGTTATGAAAAAAAATTACTAATTAAATTGGTGAAATTGACCTTTAAAAAAAAAAACTAAATCTTTTATTCAGAAAGGCTCAAAGTAGGCTATAGCTTTTTCCCAACTCTGCGTTTTCCCAGCAGAAGTTCGTGACATGGGATGGCAGGTTCATGGAAAGACGCAGTTTGCACGTGATTTTCTCGGAGAAAAATTCATGCCCTCTAACGTGACTGGCTATTTTATATTTGATATGAGCTCTGCATCGATACATCCCACAGAGTGTCGGTCAAATATCATCTTCAGGAATTGTATACATTTCTTGAAAGATTTTTCCTGTTGCAAGGGAAATATCACTGTTACATCATGATTTACCCGAGAGGTGTTGCCAGTGACGCTGGTGATGCGCTCAACTGAACTAGAGAAGAATAATGGTGGTGGACATTCTCCTGCAGGCGTAAACAGAATTTTTATTGACCTCTTGGACCGTTTAATTGACAAAAGAACCTCGGATGACCGCAAAAGCATGCAATGACTAAGTTCCTCATTTACTTTTTAGAATGAACATGCGAGTGTTTGCTAAATCAATATCTTATGATGCGAAAGCATTCGATTAAAATTTTTATAAATAAATAACTTCTATTAATCTGCGATGGACTGGCGACCTGTCCAGGGTGTCCCCCGCCTTTCGCCCAATGTTAGCTGGGATAGGCTCCAGCCCCCCGCAACCCTGTACACAGGATAAGCGGTTGACGATGGATGGATGGATGGATGGATGAACTTCTATTAATGTTCACATAGATGTTAAAAGCTTTCCTTGTAGGCCTTTACTCTGGCCGTGGATTATGATAATTGTGAATGAACGTACACACACCCCCTGTTTACAAATGTGTGGAATTCACTATCATACACACATTTTACTAACAAATCTGGTGAGTGCGAAGCATTTGTGAATCCGGTGTAAAGTTTTTGGGAAGGTCCATTTTACATGCAAATTTCTCAGAATGTGCTCGTATATTTATGAAAGTTTCATGAATGAGGCCCATTAATTTACTTTATGTAACTCCGTTACATAAAATGTATATTTTGTGTTGTACACATTAATGACAATTTTAAGTAAAGCTAAAAATGTTATAAATATGTACTTACATTTCTGAGTAGAAGCCATTCATTTTTATACATTATGGTTGAGACAATAAATCTTTTTGAAGTGCATGATATTTTATGTTGCTTTAAAGGTCTATATTACAAAAGATTGTGTAGATAAAAATGTTTAGTGTGCATTCTAATGCATGTCCCGCGCAGCGATGAAGTGCTCAACTTCTCTCCCGCATCTGGATGCAGCACCATGAATTGATTTTATCTGGTTACATTTCGGTATACACTATTTCAGGTAATGTTAATTTTGCTTACACGAATACATTTGTTTATTTGTTGCATATAAATGTTCTGTTTGGCAAGTTGCCTGAGTTAGTTTGGCAGAACACAGTGGCTCAAGGTGCTCTACAAATATTATTGTCACGCAGCTGCTGAAAATAAGAGTTTTGATGTAATAACAATACATTTAGTGACCATGGTCTTGGTGGAAACTATGGTTACCATGGTCATTTTTTGTAAGGATGCCCCTCTTTTTTCTCTCTCTCTCTCTCTCTCTCTCTCTCTCTCTGCTATATCAACAACTTGATAAACTCATCATCACACAAATACTCAAACATGATTGTCTTTGTATTGGTGGATGTGCTAGGCTATATGTGTCAAGCAATGCCATTTTATAAATGTAAAACCCACTTATTAATTCATATGAATAGAGTTCACACACTCCAGATGACCGTTTAAAAGGGTCTAACTGTAGGGGTAACAGACACTAATATGGTAAATCCGATATACACAACAACTCATTACAGCCTGCTGACTTGTAACGACTCTTGCACAGGTGAGTGAGGGGATACTGTAAACTCCTCCTTTCTCTCTTGCCATATGCAAATTACTTGTCCATAAATTTGAGGCGTGGAAATCTGGGCTAGAATTAGCCTCGGGCTACATTATCCTCTCACGAGGCTAGCAGAGTCATGCTGTTTGACACCAAAACGCTAACAGAACCCAATAATCGTCATCTTAAATACTGTCTGTCAAATCAGTGCTGTGTTTTTGCAGCTTGTCCATAAGGCACAAATTGCTGTGGAATGAAACGTTTATGAATATGGTAAATTTGTGGTGTTTGCAAACCTTTTTCCCTCCTTAAAGCCCCCTCTCCCCCCACCAAAAAACCCTTCTATTTGACCTCAGTTAGCCACAAACGTGCTATCAGTCGTACATTTCCTTTCCCGTGTTCCCTATTAGCACAACCGTACATAACAACTGGCAGCCACTTTATCCTTCTGTGGCCCTGTGCCTTTGACCTATATTACATTAAGGGAATTAATTCTCTCTCTCTCTCTCTCTCTCTCTCGCGCTCTCTCTCCCTCTCTCCCTCTCTCGCGTCATCTGTTGTGTGATGCAGATGCTGCTCAGCCTTTTTTCAGCATGACTAAATGAGAAGGCGGTTTGGGCTTTAAATGCTGTTTATTGATGGCTTTCTCATTAAATGGGATGAAAGTGGGGCAGGAAGGGAGTGCACACACTTTTATGCACACTTTGTGTGCTTGTGTTGTTGTGTGTGGCAGCAGTGTAGACTATCAGGGGAATTATAAGATCAGTGTTCGAATTCCCGTTCCTGGGAATTCCAGTCTGGCTCGTTCTGCAGGCACTGGTGTAATGGGAACCGCTGCTTGATGCTATCAGTTATCTGCTCTGTCATGTACAGGCCTGGCTCAGCTGTCTGTGACGTATTCCCACCACAACTTTCAGTTAGGTTATCTTTATTTAGACTGGACTTCACAAAATTGTGGTGGTACAATGGTAAAGTGATGGAATCAGATGGTAATATTGTTGTACTTTGACTAGCATATTCATGTGCTTTGGGATGTACATGGGGTGTACACCAAAGAGCTACAGTGAATACCATGGTTCTACATTGAGGGTGTTTACATGCACGGTCTTACATCGGTTATGCCTTAAACAGTTGTCATGTGTTAGGGTAAGGTCTTAAGCGGTTTGAGTAAAAACCGTCTGGCACAAATAGAGTTTTGCCCATTGATTTCGTGTTGTAGTTAAAAAAAATGTACCGCTTTATCCAATGTGTGGTAGTGTTGTGTGCATTTTGATGTCAAAAGCAAAGAATATCCATAATCAAATCTTATGTAAACATGGTTTTCTTGTGTGTTGTTTTTTTTTTTTAATAAGGACCAATGGCACAACTCTAATAGCCTGTTCTAAATGGAATGCACAAAGTAAAAGTTACTTAACCTATTAAAACAGTCAGGACATTGTTGGAAATAGTTAACAGGTAAGCTAAGCCAAATCAACCAGAGAGAGAAGTTGCACTTATTTCACGACGTGCAGTTGTGCTTTAGCCTTTGATCTAATGTGACTGCTGATCTGTAAAAAGTTTTTAAAAAAGAAAAAAGTTATAGGATAGAAAAAATATGTAGCCAACAATAATAAACCTAATGTATTTTAAACATGAGGTGCACACAGAATAAAACCGTTTAACCCATTAAGCAGTTCATTGAAAATAGCCTTCTTAATCAGTAGATTAAAAAAAAATGCCATTCTTAGACTAACGCCCGTTTCACACATACACCGTGTACAGTGCGTATGCGGTACAGGAGCAGCATGCGCTATAGTGCTTTCACATGCTGCGTTTGCAGTGCGCTACTGATCCGCAGTTTCTGTGTGCCACAAAATCAAAAATGTGTAAGGAATTTTGATTTTAAACCCAAACGTTAATTTTGAGATTGTTTAAGGCATTGAAACCGTATGAAAATTAATTTGAATCATTGTGATTCTTTGTTTTACATGTAGTTCGAGTTGTTGACAAGAAAAGCTATCGCGCTATATCTGTTGCTAATAAGGAAAAGAATGAGATGCATTTGGGTTCACTGTCTTTTTTTAGGGTAAAAAAATCATATAGGATGGCATTTTGCAACTTTTGGGACTATAATCATACTTTTTTGTTTTTCTTGACCCTGTAATTTAGTAACTGTAGAACACATTAACTGAAATTATGCGTATATGATGAAATTATTAGTTTCTTGTCAATCTATGTCTATTTTAATGTGAACAATGCGCTGCCACTTTAATTCAGTGCGGTGCAGCACAGCAAAAATAGACTCTGTGCGTAAACGATCGCTGCACGCACCACAACTGGAACGGATCGACGGACTGCATCCGCGTGCAGTGTAAAAGCTCTAACCTGTTAACATGGGTACTTAAAAAAATACGCACCGCATACACACTGCAAACGGAGTATGTGTGAAACAGCCGTAAATCAGTAATTTTGTATGCTTCTTACTCAAAAGCATACATTTTTTGATGAGCAAAAATAACATGTCAACATGGTCTGGTGAAAGGGGGGGACTTGACTCACCTTGACTATCCTATGCATAAAAAGCCTGCGGGAAAATACATTTACACAGATGTAAAAGACTCAAATGTGAAAACATCCGACTTTCAAGCCAAAGTTTCTGAAATGTACTTTTCTGAGTTTGGTTGTTTAGCGATAGGACATTTTCCTGCGCACACTGCAAGTGAGAGAGGGAAGAAGTACACGCAGCCTGAGGTGAAATGAAAAATGTGATCTGCTCCAGATATCCTCTTTTTTTTTTTATTTATTTTTTTTTTAATAATATTTGTATTATTAATTATATTTATACATTAATATGAGAGTAATTTAAGTGCAGCCTCTTTTGAAATATAAAGCCAAACGTACAGTAAATGTGTAAAAATGTTGAACAGTTTAATGGGGAAAAATATTAACTGACTAATAATTCCAGTGTCGAACAACATCATCAGAACTGTTTAGTCCACTAGTCTTGCACATCCCAATTATCAATATATTGGTGTGCATGTAAACTTGCTCAGTGTTACATGTCCAAAATACATTGCATTACCCTTTGCTGGGTATTGCAACTACCTAGTTACACAATACACATCGCAATACATACAGTACTGTGCAAAAGATTTAGGCACGTGTGAATAATGTTGCATAGTGAGGATGCAATAAATAGTTTCGTTTATCAGTTGAGGTCATTCTATTGGCAGATAGAATGTTCCAAGCCACTTGGAGAACTTGCCACAGTTCTTCAAACTCAGCAAAAAAAGAAACGTCCCTTTTTCAGGACACTGTATTTTAAAGATAATTTTGTACAGATCCTTATTGTAAAGGGTTTAAACAATGTTTTCCATGCTTGTTCACTGAACCACAAACAATTAATGAACATGCAGCTGTGTCAAATGGCTTAATTGAGATTTATCTTTTTCACCATTATAGTGCAGACCTAATATCTTAATTGGATCGTGAAGATTTGAAGCTATTCCAAACACATGAGAACCAGTGTGTATTTGTGGTTTCAGAGTTTTTGCTGCTTTGGATGACTTGCTTCTAAAATTGAACTGTTGGAGATTACATGAATGCATATACTCTATAAATGTTAAAAATGTATTTACAAGGATCTGAAGTATCAATGCAATAATGTGAGTTAAGGAATCATAATAAAATTGATATCTGATAGTATTGGCACAACTGTAGTTTTAGCCTTTTCCATTATAATGACTTTCAGCAAAAATAAGTGTTTGCCTCTGCATGGTAAATGGAGCATAATGCCCTTTATTTTCTCTTGCATGTTGCTGAAATTGCTATCTTATCTCCCAGGGCATGAAGCAGCTACCGGGGGCCCAAACTACAGCTGAGACAGACTCTCAAATGCCTGTTAAAAAAGATGCCTGTACTTTTACAGAGAAGTCAATGTTAGGGACGCTTTTTTATAGTACGATACATTGGCTGTCTCTGCATGCACAATACATGTTACTATGGTTATTGGGTCAAAAGGAATCAAGTAACATGTTGCATATTATTAGCGGCACAAGCTGACATTTCTAAACTGGCAGTTGTGGTATCGGAATAGCTACTGTATGACTTTATTAATAATCTCATTTTGTGATGTGCAGATGCAATAACTCATTAATTCTCACCGGGGCATGATGCTACTTAACGTTTTGAATCATATCTTAGGAACTGACCATCAGCTGGAGTGATGCATCCTGGAACACTTAACCCCAGGTTTCTCCAGAGAGACATCCAATTACTTGGTCACCTGGCATTTGACTTCGCTTTTATTCAAAGTGATTTACAGTACACTAAAGGCACTTTTCCACTGCACGTTATGGTTCAACTCAACTCTACTCGCTTTACTTTTCTGAGCTTGCATTTCCACTGCAGTTTAGTGCCAGTTTAGTTATTATAGGATGATCGTCATAGTTGCGCCGCCTCTACTGCAGTAACATCATCTTAAAAGCGACACAAAACAATAACACGACCGCTAGCTGTTAGCTACTAGCTCATTGTGCTTCATAATGCAGTTGCATGGTGATTTTACACAAGTGTAACAGTTAAATTGGCTTGGTTGTTTTAGAAGCAAGCTTCCAGTAGCTGGTCAACTAAATAAAGTGAAGCTTATAATATAGAGTTAACATAACAAAACGTACCATTTTCCATCGTGGCTGAGTCCAGGGCACTCTCCCTCCCATTGCTCGCTGGTTTACCACTTCCACATTTCCTTAATGGTTCTGTAGTCACTTAAGTTTTTTTTTTTACTTTTCCCTACAATGTTTGTAGGTCTGGTGGTAGCCGTGTGCGGCCAACAGTTTCCTGAGAGACTTTTAAGTTTCGCTCATAGCTAACGAGTGGACCGTCTGCACCTCGTTTATTTACCACGCCATGATTATTCACACAGCCATTTTTTTTTTTTTCACAATTCGAAAGTCGCATGAACAAATGATACCGTTATCACTGTTGCTAACTTTAAAACTAGCGGATTGATGTCACGTGATGGAAATCCAGTGGCACTGGTAGTGACTATTCTTCCTGACCAATCAGTGATCTGCAGGATTTTGACATCACATTTAGTATCAGTTTGGCTCGCTTGGTACCTCGACTGAGGTGGTACTAAAAATGTATCAGGTACCAGGTACTATCCACAGTGGAAAACCCCAAAAAAGCGAGCAGAGTCGAGTTGTACCGTGCATTGGAAAAGCCCCATAATTGCAGGAAGAGGCCTTTGCAGCAACCTAGGATTAAGCTCTACTGAAGGACCCAGTGGTGATGCTTTGTATCATTGTAGATCACGGATCATGCCCCTTATATTGGGGTCCGAACCGGTGAATTTTGGGCTGTTAATATGTAGTTGTAATGCAAACGTTAAAATGCATCCTCTTACAAGTCGTATGCTATAGTAAGAACAGGCAGAAAAGTGTGTGTTTAAGAATTTTGAGAATTTGCCATTTTACTCAAGAATTGTATGAAAGGGAATACAAGTCATTATGTCATAGTGTTTATTTCACCAGGAAACTGCTCCGGTGCATACGAGGCATGTAAAAAATAATTGTTCAAAAATTTAGATATAGTAATTTATCTCTGAGAACAGGTTGGTTTAGACACACTTTATCACCTCTCCCTAGAGTCTTAGTTGGACTCTGCTGCTGTTATTGACCTTAAATGCTTTCCCAGGTAGAATCTGTGATGGGACTCAGCTAAACTCCACTCTACAAACAGCCTCCTACCAGCAGATTTCTTTTATGATTATTTATTTATTTTAGCTTTTCATAGGATGTGGTGAATCATTGCGGCAACTTCCAAACACGACTCAATTCCCTATGCCTAATGTAGTTCTCTGGGGCTACATGAACTTATTCACTCAGTCTTATAAAAATGTTAGGAAGGAATAGTAGAGCAGTAATGCTTTGGAGGCAGAGGAGAGAAGAAAATGGGGACAGGGGGTGGGTATAGCTGGGCGACGTATTGATTATTTATTCTCTCTAATTTTGTTGGAAATATAAAATTAACCCACATTGTGATTATTGTAATGTTTTAAAGACTGGTGGCTTTTTAGGCTACATTAACAACGCTGCTCAATGTGACCAAAATCTGATTTTCTGTTCATCTGTTTGTTTTTGTAAAGTCGTTCACATGACATTTTAAATGAAGCCCATATCGGGTACTGGTCTGAACAGCCAATGCTTCTAAACTGACCTGGATGCTTAAAACACTCCCTGAGCATACATACAACACACTCAGTTATGCTCATCATTATAATTTGATCAATGAATACAGTTGGATTTAAAAATTACTATAATTAGTTTTTAAGCAGATAGGACATCTAATAATATTTTGAACATCTTCACAGCTGGAATTCTCAGTGGAAAAATAGCTGTTCAAGCGGGGATATTCCTCCCTATTTTACGGTAGCCGGTGCGCAAGAGTCATTCACTATAGAAACCACAATCTCCTCTGCCATTTGTCCTCTCCAATGTGGAAAGTCCGGTAAGAGATAAGCCTCGAGTTTGTGTAATTTTGGCAGGGCGGAGGGCGGGGCCGGGTTGCGATCCTACACACCCAGGCCCGTATTAGGCTAATTACGGGCATGTCCGTCAACAATCTCGCTCTCCCGCACGATCTCCTGCAGTCGACCTTTATCCCGGAGGCATAATTGGCCTAATACGGGACCGGGTGTGTAGGATCACAACCCGGCCCCGCCCTCCGTCCTGCCACAGTAATTAATCAGTCTGTTGTGTCTCTCTGTGATGAGCCTTAATGCTGTAGTTGTTGGTTTAAAGCCGTTTAAAGCCATTTCCTAGCTTTAGTAGTGTAGTATAAATATGAGCGATCACGGAGTGCTGTTGAATATAAACTTGATGAATTTTGTTTTTTCACCATCATCCTATGTTTTTAACTGTCTTTTCTGCCATGCTTTTCAGATAATTCACTGATACTCTTCAACTTTCCTTCTTCCCTTTGTTTCTTATTTATTTCTTTTCTTAAGTATTCCTGGTACTTCACTGGGTCATCCCTCAAACTTGGTCTGTATTCTCTCAGTCTCTCTGCTCCAGTTCTATTTTGTTTAGGCATATTGGTGTTTTATGTCATTCTCCCTGTTAAGTAGCCCATAGAAATAAACATTACTGACAACAACCCTTTGCTAATACCGCAGACTGCACCATATTTCAGCTGGAATTTACATTACATAATTTTAACTTGCATACTAAAATACTAATGATTTGCATAACTGTACTAAAATTTTGCTTATTTCCCCCAAATAATTATTTCAATATAATTTTCATAAGTTGAAATTTAGGGGTTAGGGTTCGGGGCAGCCAACTCCCAATTGAAAGTACCCAATACATTATGATTGTATATATATTAAGCTTACTGATATGTTAAATATTATTGTGGGTTTCAATAGATAATAGATGGATCTTAGTAATCATCTAAGATTTGAATACTTAAATGTTTTTTGGTTGTGGGACAGCAGTTTGCACCAATTCTGTAGAATGGCCCATATATTAATATATGTATGTGTATATATGTGTGTGTGGGTGTGGGTGTTTGTTTATATTATATATGATGATGACCCCTTCTCGGTTTTCTTAATCTTTATTAGTTTTCAGTTGCGTTACACTTACTCGTTGTCAAAAGTATGGAGAGTAAAAAAACATTTACCAGCCAGTGGCAATTAATACTCCAACGTGTCTGTGGAGGGTTGCACAAGATCTCTATCTTACTTCCTCTCGCTGTTTCTGCATGTGTGTGTTTAAGAATGAATGACTCTGCCCTGTATGCTTTGTGAAGGGGAGATATTCCAGTGTTTGGTGATGTGCTCAAAATAGAGCTGTCAGTGAGAAGCAACCGATCATACTGAATTAAAGCAGTCAGGCGGGAGAACCCAGCTTTTTCTAGTCTTGGCCTGCTTCAGTTTGCTCTCTTGCGCTCTCTTTCTCCCACGGCCCTTCTCTCTATCTCTGTCTCGATCTCTCTATCTCTACCCCAACCAATGGTCAGCCATGAGCAACATGTCTGCTGAGTCACACACAAACCGAAAAAGATGTAGAGAGCAGGAGAGAGGATGTGAACATGATGGGTGCCCTGGGAAATGGAGAGGAGGTTGTTTTTTTCACCCTCTTTTCTCTCTTTCTTTCTATTCTCCCACTTCCTCTCTTGCTCTTAGCTTTGAAACACTGCTGATATTTTCCACCTCTTATGTTATTCATGCACATGTTTCTTAATTATGAGCTCCTAGAGGTCCCAAGCTATATCTGTTGTCAGCTGTTTAAACATTCTGTATGTCTTATTCACGTTTAAAGGACCATTTTGTTTTATCTCCCTGAAGTCTTGTTTGTGTCTTGCACCAAAACAGTCATAATTTAATTACATTTAGAATAAAACGGGCTGTTTTTGCTTCTGTATCTTAATGACCTCTGTAATGATTGACTAATTAGAGTTCTACTCATCTCTTTCCCCTTGTGTTAATTTATTAAATATTCTGGCTAATTTAATAAACATTTATCTGGTAATAAGAGTGTAGTATCCTCAGCTGGGTGATAACACTGGTTAAATTTTACTCCAGAATCAAATGAAACAAAGAAGAATTTATTGTAACACTTTACAATAAGGTTCCATTCGTTAACATTAGTTAATGCATTTTTTTCAATTATCACATTTTTGTATGGCAGTTGCACACATTTTACTGCAATGTGAATAGGATTGTCATTATGACTTTCTCATTACCACAACATGAAAAAAAAAAAAAAAGATTTAAATTGTAAAGTTGTATACATTGTTATAGTGGACTCCAAGTGAACTCCCTTGGCACTTCCTTTCATTTTCACTATTTTAATGTTTTTTTTAGTTTTTTTTAATGTTTTTTAATGTTAAAATTCCCCCAAAAAATGTATGGTCTTAAATTAAGTCTTTATTTTCTAAGTGAAAAGTGCACATCAATCCCAGAACTACTGCAAAGGACCTTGTGAAGATGCTGGAGGAAACGGGTAGACAAGTATCTATATCCACAGTAAAACGAGTCAACATTGCTCAGCAAGGAAGAAGCCAATGCTCCAAAACTGCCATAAAAAGCTAGACTACAGTTTGTAAGTGCACATGGGGACAAAGATCTTACTTTTTGGAGAAATGTCCTCTGGTCTGATGAAACAAAACGTAAACTTTTTGGCCATAATGACCATCATTATGTTTGGAGGAAAAAGGGTGAGGCTTGCAAGCTGAAGATCACCATACCAATCGTGAAGCATGGGGGTGGCAGCATCATGTTGTGGGGGTGCTTTGCTGCAGGAGGGACTGGTGCACTTCACAAAATAGATGACATCATGAGGAAGGAAATTTATGTGGATATATTGAAGCTAAATCTTAAGACACCATCCATGAAATGAGAGCTCGGTCGCAAATTGGTTTCCAAATGGACAATGATCCCAAGCATACATCAAATTGTGGCAAAATGGCTTAAGGACAACAAAGTCAAGGTATTGTAGTGGCCATCACAAAGCCCTGACCTCAATCCGATAGAACATTTGTGGGCAGAACTGAAAAAGGGTGTGCGAGCAAGGAGGCCTTCAAACCTGACTCAGTTACACCAGTTCTGTCTGGAGGAATGGGACAAAATTCCAGCAACTTATTGTGAGAAGCTTATGGAAGGCTACCCAAAATGTTTGACCCAAGTTAAACAATTGAAAGGCAATGCTACCAAATACTAACATCGTGTATGTAAACTTCTGATCCACTGGGACTGTGATGAAAGAAATAAAAGCTGAAATAAATCATTCTCTCTACTATTATTCTGACATTTCACATTCTTAAAATAAAGTAGTGATCCTAACTGACCTAAGACAGGGAATGTTTTCTATGACTAAATATCAGGAATTGTGGAAAAACTGAGTTTAAATGTATTTGGCTAAGGTGTATGTTAACTTCTGAATTCCATAGATCCTCCCATAAAATCAGTTCTGAAAATGCTAATAAATAAATAAAATATTCCATCTGGATCTAGAAGAGTAATGTCTCCTTTTATAACACTTTTCGAAAAAAAAAAGAAAAAGAAAAAAAAAATATATATATATATATATATATATATAAAACTAACTATTGTGAATCAAGATTACATAAACTTAGTTTTATAGTTTTCACTGTCAATTGTCAGGGTGGGTCGAGCAGCTAAATACTAAAGGTGTTTTAAATGTAGGCTGTTCTATAACAATGTGCTCATGGTTGTGATGTCATAACTATGACATGTTCTGAATAACCAGTTTTTGCAGCAAAGTTTTAATATATGGTCTTGGTGGACATTCAAAATCTGCTTTTCCATGATATATGACCCCTTTAAATATTTTAAAATATGCTGCAGTCATTGATGTTCCTGACCTAATTGTCTTTTGAATGTAACATATGCAGGTATATGGGTTATGCTTTTGATCACATGTGCCTGTAAATTATTGGTAAATATTAATTCATGAGCATAATGATATGACTGTTGTTATTATTCAGTCATGATGAGCGGCAGCACTGATGACTGCACAGCTCGTGTTAGGGCTGATTAAAGGGTTTGGTCTTAAGAACTGATCTGTGCGCTGTTTACAACTCGTATCAAAGACTGCTGTCTCCTGACACTAAAAGTAAGTGGGTTACATTAATAGCATACTTGTCAATTAGCTATTTGTTATGAATAATAATCTTTGCATCCATCAAGTTGCAAATAAAGGCATTTCTTTTGTAAAGTATCTTAAGTGGGCTAACTATTAAATTTACTGAAAAAATAACTAATTATATATACTATTGGTACTCTTTAGAATAAAATGTAATTAATTAAAATTAGTTAACTACATTATTTAACTTGACAATGAACAACGCTTTTAAAGAATTTATTAATCTTGGTTAATTTTCCACCCCTAGAGCGTGGTTGTCCTAGCATGTGTTGCACTTGTGTGATTTCACATGTGTGTGGAGACGTCTCCATGTGGAAGGTCTGTGGTTTTGGAGCATGGGCCTTACACAGACACTCCGATCTAGAGTGCTTTTCTCACCTGCTTGTCAAACATATGTTTTATTCAGCAGCCTGATGCACCACAAACGCACACGTGCACATTCAAAAATAAATTAGTAATGCGGACCGCTTTCCACTGGGACCTGACGGCAAGAAACAAGAAGAGAGATATAGGGGAAAATTCAGTGTAATGAAGTCTTTCTCACACTTTCATGCATATACATGGAGTCTCTCCCCATTTCACCCCACCTCTAATCTGGCTAAGCCTGCTCGTTAATCTCCTAACCTCAGCACAATTCAGCAATAGATTTACAGTTATTCCTACACTGTGAAGAATAATTTTCTTTATAAGTATTAAGTCTTGTTTTCCAATAAAAATATCTAACAATTCTTAAAACACAATAAATGTAAGACTTAAAAGACTTTTCAAAGAGTATTTCTTAAATTAAGGTTTTGTTTCTTGTTTAAGCATTAACCTAAGCATTTATTTTATTAATGCTTCAAAAGCAGATTTTTTTTGTATATTAATTAATATATTTGGGTGCATTAACATATTAATATAGTTTTAATGACTTATGTAGTTTTGCTTCTCATGTAAAAAGTACTAATTTTTTTATTAATGTTTTATTTTATTTATTTTTAATCATAAACCTCACTGATTTTGTTAGATTTGTTTCAAACAAACAAACAATACATTTATTTTAAATATCGGATGTATTTTTACTTTGATTGTAATTTTGTTTAGATGGATTTATTGAAAAAAAGAAAAACTAGTACTGATTACGATTTTTTAATACCAATGTTCGAAACAACCATTGTGGGTGTGTTGTTAAACCACTTTGTCTCTCTCTCTCTCTCTCACTTTTGGGCTCTTACAACCTGTTGGTTCTGTATTGCATCATTTCACCTCCTCGGCCACCCTCTGGTCTCGTCCTAAAGTGGGATTCTGGCTCCAGTTGCTGCCGTCTAATTGGAAGCAGATCTCTGGATCTTGTCCTATTAGGGTCAAGGAAAATGCTTTCATGTTCTGAATCACTATTTGAAGCAAAGGTAGAAAGTGACAACACAACTCATGAGATGGAAAGTGTCAGAAGCAGAAAAAAGAAGAGAGACATACAGATAAGCAGACAGACATGATGCAACTTTAAGACATTGTGCTGTCTGTTGCTAGTAGGACATGTCAACCAGCCACAGCCAGCCTTGACTGAATGATGGAAGTTTATTAACTCTCCACATTGCTTACTCTGCCAAGTAAGACATGCTACTGGTTCAACATCTTTTGTTGCTCCTTGAAAGCTTCTTGTCAAAACCAAAATTGTCCAAACCCCAACACTAACCCTAACACATGCCCTAACCTGACAAGCGACAGGAAGTTCTGTTGGTTGGTTGCTTCCTGCAGTGTTGTGATGAGTAGCCCCACCCATAGTCAAATCCTACTCCATGAAGGTGCGGGCGTACTAGACTTCATGCTCACTTCTATTCATACGCATCTGATCGAGGGAAAGCAGAAATGCAAGCTGAGTTTGGTAAACTCAGACTTGCGATTTGGGACAGCCAAGGGATGCTTGACCAGCACATCTCTTGGCTCAAACCAATGAATTCATACTGCACAGAGCTGGGTATTGCATCCGCCTTATGATATGATACATCTCACAATACACATGTCACGATTTAATATATCAGGATACATCACAAAATCATAAATGGATTGCAATTGAAACTGCGGTGCATGAGGGAGATCCAACGTGTCCGCGAGCAAATTGGTGAATCTCTGGGTTCAGCTTCAATCTCTCTTGTGTTTAATAAAAGAAGTTCTGACTGCACCGAGAAGCACAAGTATCAGACTTTGTTTATTTAGACGCCCTGCTTCATCATTAAATAGATATTGGACATGATAGGACACATAACACATAAGTGGATGTATAAAAACATCAGTACAGCGGCTGTGGCTCAGGTGGTAGAGCAGGTTGGCTGCTAATCGCAGGTTTGGTGGTTCGATTCCCAGCCCACACGACTCCACATGCCGAAGTGTCCTTGGGTAAGACACTGAACCCCAAGTTGCTCCCAATGACAGGCTAGCACCTTGCATGGTGTATGAGTGTGTGTGTGTGTGAATGGGTCATTGGAACACAGTGTAAAGCGCTTTGGTAATCTCCTAAGTTTAAAAACAAAAGCGCTATATAAGTGCAGACCATTTACCATTTGTAATATAATATTTATTGCTTAAAAACAGAAGACCTAGAGCATGACATCATATACTTCGTGAAATAATTTTGCATGCTCGGTCTAGTGTGACCACAGCTTAAAGCTGTGTATTAAACATCATATATGTTCTGCATTTGTTTGGTTTTTTCAGTGTAGACAGGCAAATTACATGACGCTGTAAAAGTAATGGACACCTAGTAAGACTGTGTCCTAACCAGAGGTGACCCAATCAAGCGACATAGGACATTTTGTCTCGTCGTTTGGTTTCTACTTGAGCGGTTTCATTCTGGGTAGCCCCGCCCACTGTGAAATCTGATTGGTCCAAAGTCCTGCTGCACATAACTGTATATTAAACATCAGATATGTTCTGAATGGCCTTCATTGGGAGCCATCGACAACCCCTGTACAGTAGTGCTTTCAGTAATTTCTTTAAACAAATGCCGGAAACGTAATATTGAATGTAAACATTGATTCCTCTTCAGTTCTGTTAAAGAAAATGAATAAGTGCATTAGGACATTGTTCTTGTGGACCTCAGTCAGGTACGCTGAAACTTGAAGAGAGTTTTACAGAAAGAAAATCATTAGCTCGACAGAGAATTGACCAAATAGACCATGCCAAGCATTGCGTAAGTCAAAAGTGTTGATGGCAGCCTTCAAGTGTATTATCTGTTCTCTACTCAATGAAGTGTGAAGTTCATGTCCCTTTGTGATCTGCATTTAAGCCATTTTCTCTGTTACCCTATCAATTCTGTGCAGTGAAAGCATTTAGTGATTGCATTGTGCAGAAATCTGTACAGTGTTTTTAGATGACTATGTGAACTCTGATTCACCTTTTATGCCAATTAAACGGTTTAACCATCACCACCACTAGCGGCTTTACATGTATGGCCACTGAAGCTTCTGCTGCCTTTCAGCTTAGCTACCCGCGATATCTATAGCACAAGAGCATGCTAATTGATTTCTGCAGTATTTATTCTGTAATTGGATCTTCCAGGGCATAGTGAACACATGATTTCACACACTTGGTCATTGGACTGAAAGTCACCACATGAACAGTCATGTCAGAGAGTCTTCGTTCTTCGATCGGGTTAAACAACAGAGACGAAGATGGGTGTCCTTCCATTCTTGCAAAGCAACTGAGAATATTCAAACTAATCATCGAATCGCTGTAGTTTCATTGTAAAAGAGAAAAAATGCAAGCTGCTTGCCGAAGGTAATTTCTATAGAAGTAGGCAGCAATTTTACTGCCTTTTCACTATCTTTGACCTCCAGATGCAACTGTCAGATTGTTCCTTTTGATTAACTTTTAGTTTTCTTGCAATGGAATTGTATTCATTGCAAGGGAGAAAACATATACCTACCATTCTTAATTTTGTAATTATATGAAAAATAAAGCTGAAAAAAAAATGTAAGCAATTAATTATATTATTTCCGAGCTATTTAAGCTTGATGTGGCAGTAAGGGGCAGTTAGTTCGAGCCATCCAAACCAACGGCAGCACAGGCTTCCACAGCACGCCTTTTGCATTCTGTTGTACTTGGTTCAAAGTGAGATGCTTCAAAAGCGTCCCTCACACATTAGTACATGGAGCAGTTAAAATAGCGAAGACTGAAACAACGCAAGTACACATTTAAGGAATAGCTCACCCAAAAATGAAAATTCTCTCACTGTTTACTCACTCTTATTTCATCACAGATGTGTGTGACTTTCTTTCTTCTGCAGAACACAAATTAAGATTTCTTTGAAAAAATATTTCAGCTCTGTGGATCCATACAATGCAAGTGAATGTGTGCCAAAAGTGATACTCCAAAAATCACATAAAGGCAGCACAAAAGTAATCCATACGACTCCAGTGGTTATCTTCAAAAGTGATATGATAGGTGTGCGTAAGAAACAGATCAATATTTAAATACATTTTTGCTAAAAATTCTAGAATTATACACTATAATAGGTCAAATAAACCTTATCAGTAGCGGGATAACTTGGGCAAGTTATTCCATATTACTTGCATACCAATTGTGAACTGTACTGAAGCAGACATTAACTCCAGTTCATGGAAATTTGGGTGGGAAGTTGGGTTTCTCGAGTTGGTTTGCACCCTAACTGTAGTGTGAACATTTTTAACCCCAGGTTGTCCCTGAAATGTGTTTACACTGAGTGAAAGTGTCAGCTTTGAGAGCGGCTATGGATTAAAATAGTAGAAGGGCTAGATGATTCTGATGATATTTTATATTTGATGGTGAATGTAAAGCTGGATATTAGCCCAGTGTGTTGAGTCCCACTATATTGGATACACTGTTTTCAGCACCTTTTGTTCCCTAGTCAATGGCTACTAGTATGTCAGATGTTCAATGACTCAGTAGGCAGTTACATGCAGGTGGCCACTTTGTGTGTGTGTGTGTGTGTGTGTGTGTGTGTGTGTGTGTGTGCGCGCGTGCGTGCGTGCGCGCGCGCACATGCTAGCATGATGAGCAATGCTGCCAGATGCTGAGCTGTCTTTTCATGATGGCTAAGCGAGCTTCCCCCACTGCCAACACATTTGTGTAAAAACAGCTTACCATCAGAAGCACATGTACACAGTCAATCATGCCAGGAGCGTGATGGAAAAAGCCTGTCTTGGTGGTTCTAGAATCAATGTATACTCACTGGTGTGTGCGTGATCTGTTCTGTCAAAAAAAAGAGTAAAGATGACTTTTTTTTTTTTTTTGTCTAAATATATAAATATTACAAATTATTTCCCAAAAGTTTTGTCTGAAAAGTAATTAATTCACATTTGTCTGCCAATGACCCATACTGGATGACCCTGATGGTGTTTAGTTGAGCTTTAATATTTCATTTTGCACTGGAAAAAAGGCTTTTAAGTTTGCAGCTCCCTCTGCTTGGAACAATTTGCAGAAATCCATGAAACTTACTGAGCTCGTCTCATTGGCTGCTTTTAAGAGGTTGTTGATTGACATGGAGGCAGCCACATCTGGCTGCAGATGTTTTACCTAATGTGTTTTTAGGATTGTGGCTGATTTTGAAAGATTTGCTGTGTCAGTTGTTTTATGTATCTAGTATGTTTGCAGTTTTTATGTTTGTATGTACTGTATATGTGGTATAGTACTGCTGCTTGTCTTGGCCAGGACACTCTTGTAAAAGAGATTTTTAATCTCAACGAGTCTCTTCCTGGTTAAATAAATGTTTAATAAAAAAAATAAAATAAATAAAAAACAAATTTCTTTTTTGCTCTAGGCAAAGCAGGTAAATGCCGGGCCTGCTGAATGAAGGCGAGCAGAAGCACGTGGACATCAGAGGCTCTTTCTAGCTCATGATGCCGTCGTCCACGCGGAAGGGAGGACTAATAGACCCGGATTTAGCAAACCTCTTTTTTAAAGATGACCCGGAAGAAGTCTTCTGTGACCTACATGAGATCGGCCATGGGAGTTTCGGCGCAGTGTACTTTGTGAGTATTAAAATCATGCAATGCTGTTGTCTTTTTCAGTACCATGTTGCCAGAAACTGGTGGAAACTGAGAGATTGACAATCGGGATCTAACAACAGTGGTGACGTCATTGTAATATTTGCATACTGAATTGTGATCGTTCGTTATCAAACATCCGGATTACATAGTTTAGTACGGTAGCTAAGGTATAATGTGCAGTCAGTTGGTCATTATTGCAAAATAAGCCTAATAATTGAGATCAGGGTTTATTTTGTGTTAATGGCAACAATGATTTTTATGAATGAAGTTTTGAGAGAGAGTTTTCAATATTTGGTTAATCAACATTCAGTGATATTATTATGTGAGAAGAAAGAGACCACAGAGTGATAACGAGAGACACGAAACTAGTACAGCTAATTAGAAAATCGTTTGCCTGGAACAACAGTCAAGTATACATTTCAGTGGGCATCATGATTCAAAATTCAATGACTGACCAATCAGAATCAAGTATTGTAGGAAGTTTCATTATAATGCTAAATTAATTGTAAATGATGTCTCAATCAATATCTCTCCCTTTACACTTGCAATATTTGGGTTGTAAACTATAATTTTTAACAAAAACACTTCTCTTTTGATGCATTGTGAATGCTGTTTTTTTCAATCAAAAATGCTAATCTATGACATGAAATTGGTGTTGAGCGGGTAGAATTCAATAAAGCTGTCAGCTGAGGACATGTGATATCTATTTCTCAAACTGACTTTTTTTTTTCAAATAGTGATGGTGCTGTTATGTACATCAGTAATGTCCTGACTATACTTTGTGATCAGTTGAATGCCACTTTGGTGAATTAAAGTACCAATTTACTTCCAAAACCGCTAAATCACTACATTATTCCAAACTTTTGTCAGACAGTGTAATTTGTGCGCACTTCAATCTTTCAATTTATTGTCCCCAACAAATTGTTCAGACACATTCTTTGCAAAGAGTGCAGAAGCCTCTTTTTTGGGACTGCATGATGATAGTTGGAACTGACAGCTCCCGTAATGAAGAACTTTAGTTCAACTTTTTAATGAGCGATCAACTTGCTGGTTTAGGAAACCATCGTAAAACAACATGCAACCTTAGTTAAGATGATTGTAAAAGCTTTAAGTTGCAGCCTTTGTTAAAATATTGATCAATATGAGTACTGCTGTTTGTTTGTTTAAATAACAACAAACAATGGATGCATGTATTTATTCACTGACTGACAAAATCTACTGACAGTGTAAATTTACAGTTCTAGTTATCAAATTAATAATGTAATTTGTTTAATTAAAATGCTTGAATTGTTCATCAAGAATGACTATTTATTAAAACTATAAAAGATTATTTACACATAACCTAATTCATATTTATGAGTTTTGACCACGTCTACATTTACTGATTGAATACATTGTTTTGTTATTTTTTAAACAGCCAAAATGTGACCAAAATGGTGAAAATTAATTAATTTTAATAATTATATTTAATATTTTCATAGTGTCCCTTTATAATTAACAGCATTAGCTGGGAGAGAGCTTCTTTCATATGTAAGCAAAGGGGACATTGTTTCTGAAATGTACCAATATGAACCGAAATCTAAATCTTAATCACATTTAATCGAGAGCTTGTGAATCAGAATTGAATCGAATTGGGAAATCTATATCAATACCAGCTTTAATTATATGCTTTAAAAATAATTTTTAAATAAATAAACAAATTGATATATTTAGTCATGTACCTATAAGACATTGAAGTATTTGGTCTCCATTCTGATGATATTTTAGTTTTTCCCCATTTCTGTTGAAGACGAAAGGGACAGTCTTGCAGACATTGAGGGTGTCAGAGGCTAGAATAGCTTTTAATACCTTGGCTCGATTTGCTTTTTTTTTCTCATTGTCCCTGTCAGTCAGTTCTTAAACTGTAGTTAAACTTGAAGCTCTTTATTTCATTTTTAGTGCAGCAGTTTTGTCAAATATAAGAACTGCAGCTTCATGACAAGTTCTTGTGCATTTCTTAATCTGTGAACTAATAGCATAAATCCTTTGATTCCAAATCTGTGGCAAGACTGGAATCCGTTGTGCAAATCCCCCCTTCCACATCTCTCTCTCTTTCTCGCTTGCTCGCCCTTTCTCTCTCTCTCTCTATCACGGATTGCCCATCCAGATGTAGGGCTGGTCTCGAGGGGGAAGAATAACTAGGAGATGCTGCTCTTAAGACAGATGTTCACTCTGTTTAAATGAGAGGGCCAGCTGGCCCCATGATGCAGACAGACCGAGACAAGACACTGACATCACTAATGTCTGCCATACACACTTCTCTTGCTTATTAAATTTGTGTAACAAAAGATGAAAACATTGTAGTATAGTAGAGAACTAGCAGCAGAAACCGATGTGGAGTAAGTAGAGGGGGGTCAGGAAATGACCCATGCCGATTTTAACTTGGGTCACTCTGACATAAGTGCCACTTAGGGATGTGACTGTATCAAATTTTCATATCACGATAATTGCTAAGGCTTTTATCACGTTATATGGTATTGTATCGAATTACAAAACTGGTTGAAAGATAAATCAACTTTGTTCTTAATTACCAGATTTAGTTACTTGTTTTGTAATTTTAAATGAAAAGATGACAAAGAAAGTAACTTTGCCAAGATCAAACCATAGTCGGAGTCCAATGATTCTATTTTGCATTTATCTAACTTAATATGGTTTATTTTCACTGCAAATGAACAAGTAACAACAATGGTAACATTTGGAGGGAAAAGTAAAACATTCTAGATACTATAGTTTCCTAGTATTTTGGTATCTTCCCATTTCTGTAAGAGTTAGATTGTTGGGAATGTTGATTTACTGATGGAAATTTTCACTGTATTTTGAAGTGCTCACGAGAACAATATTGTGCATGTTAATTATCACTGAATACCTTAATATTGATTATTGGCAAATATCTTGTGCCACTACGCAACATGCATTACCCACCCAGGCCACATCTTGGATATTAAGGCTGGGTATCGCCAACCACGTCACGATGCAATACATATGTCCTGATTCATATGATGCATCCCAATGTCTTAACTGGACCGCAAATTAAACTGCGATATATCGATGTTCTAGTCCGATGTTCTTTTGTCATTTTCTGATTCCTTTTCCCTTAGTAATTACCTGACAAAATAGAAAGCCAAAAGGCCAAAAATAAATAATCCATGTCCAACCTGCTGTGCTTTCTTGCAGGCCCGAAACTCCTACTCCAACGAGGTGGTGGCCATTAAGAAGATGTCCTACAATGGCAAACAGACCACTGAGGTGAGGCACAAACTCTACTGTCATCACTGAATACATAAATGTTCCGCTTTCTACTTGCTTGGTTTGTGTATTAATGGAGAATTTCAGATGTATGTGTCTGGGCTTCCCTGTTTAGAAGTGGCAGGACATCATTAAAGAGGTGAAGTTTTTAGAAAACCTACGACATCCAAACACCATTGAATACAAAGGCTGCTACTTGAAGGACAACACAGCATGGGTTAGTACTGCCTTTGAGAAGGATGCAATCATTATAGAAGTTATGAATAATAGTGAATCCGTATTTCGATAGGGATAAAATAGTAATGCATTTTTGAGTGTTACTTTTACCCATCAGAACCATTTTTAGAACTACTTTCAGTGCAGTATACGTCATTGCGTTTATTGACAGAATTACCTGTGGTAACTATGCTTGCTTTTCACGGCGGTCTCTTCATCTTCCTTTCAGCTTGTGATGGAGTATTGTCTGGGCTCTGCTTCAGACTTGTTAGAGGGTGAGTTCACACTCTACACACATTCAGACTTTGTATGTGACACTGTACACACAGCACAAACAGCACAAACGCAGACACCGTATGCATTCACACAGAGACAGTGTAATTGTTAGAGCTGTCTTGTGTTTAAGCCTGTGCTGAAGACCTTTTATTAACCACATCTCTGAAACATTATAAAACCTGTTGTGTTTTATTCCATGTCACTATCAAACTGCAAATGCTTAGCTGTTTTTGTTTCCTTTGGATGTTGTCATGGCAACATGCACAGCTTTAATGATAGTGTGTGTGTGTGTGTGTGTGTGTGTGTGTGTGTGTGTGTGTGTGTGTGTGTGTGTGTGTGTGTGTGTGTGTGTGTGTGTGTGTGTGTGTGTGTGTGTGTGTGTGTGTGTGTGTGTGTGTGTGTGTGTGTGTGTGTGTGTGTGTGTACATTTAGAAATTCCTGTTTAACTCACCATTGTCCTTGGATGATTTAGGCAGCAATCGGTTAATTCAAGGCTGTTTTCTAATCATGATCTCAGGCCTTTTTTATAAGGGTGTATCAGGTACAATAAGGGGGCCATAAAGTTCACAAATCATCAGATGACACTTTACGCCATTTGTGTAACAACAAAGACATGTACGGTTTAAGAACACAGACTTATTCGGAATGGAGCATCAAAGCACCTCTCGTTCATTCTTTGTCCAGTTCACAAGAAACCACTCCAAGAGGTTGAAATTGCTGCCATTACCCACGGTGCCTTGTTAGGACTGGCTTACCTACATTCCCATAACATGATCCACAGGTGAGTCGCCTCCTTACAGATATCCGTTTACTCACTGTCAGCTTATCCAGCATCTGCTTACATCAGCATGACATTTATTTTACAAACTGATTTACAGCTTATGGGTTAAAGCTGAAATGTGGAACTTTTTCAATGTTAAAAAACTTCTATGCCAGCTTAAAGAGATGGTTCACCCAAAAATGAAAATGATCATAATTTGCTCACCCTCATGTCATCCCAGATGTGTATGAACACAAACAAAGATTTTTTTTGAAGAATACCTCCGCTTTGGAGGTCCATACAATGCAAGTGAATGGTGACCAGCTCATTGTAGCTCCAAAAATGACATGAAAGGAAAGTAATCCATATGAATCCTGTGGTTAAATCCATATATTCAGGAGTGATATAATTGGTGTGGCTGAGAAACGGAACAATATTTAAGTCCTTTTTTACTCTATATCTTCACTTTCACTTTTACACCTGAAAGTCACATGTGGTGTCTGTTTAGTTTCACTTTAATATCTGAAAGTGAAAGCTGAAGTGGAGATTTAGAGTAAAAGAGGACTTAAATATTGTTCCGTTTCTCATCCACACCCATTATATCAAAGATCTGAATTTAAACTCTGGAGTCATATGGATTACTTCTATGTTTCGTTTATGTGATTTTAGTTTTTAGCTACACAGGTCTGATCACCATTCGTTTGCATTGTTAGGACCTACAGAGATGAAATATTCATTTTTGTTTGTGTTCTGCTGAAGAAAGTCATACACATCTAGGATGGCATGAGAGTGAGTAAAAGTTGTTCTATGATCTATTCCTTAAATATGCTGCGACTTTATATAAGTGAATATAAATAAGCCATTTGTTAGTTGATTTCTCTGAATTGTCTAATTGTGTAAACCTGGGCTGGTTAAAAAATAATCTATTCTTTGATTCTGAGGCATTTCAACTCAACTTAGCTCATGGGTGTGATGGCTGTGGGGTTTTTTTTTCCTCCCTCAACAACTAAACAACTTCAAATTCCAGAAGCCTTAACAGAACTAATTCAAATTGCAAAAGGGTTATAAAATTATTGCTGCTAAATCTCCCGAGTGATTTTTGCAGTCAGTCAGCCTTCAGTAAATTCACTTTGTTTGATCATATGTATGAAGCAATTGCATTAACCTATCTGATTTAATCTGACAGTATTTTAAGGATTAAATTAATATGTAAGATCCAAAATTTGTGACAGAAAATTGGCATACAATAGCTTAATAACTTCAATGGTGTTCCAACACCTGACTGCAAGTGTGAAGTGTAATGTGTCTAGCAGTCTAGCATTTGACGTTTGTACAGTACGTTTAAAAAAATGTTGTCTTCATTTTTTTACATCTATGAAATCAAATTAAAATACTTTCACATTGCATAAAATAAACCAGTTTTGCAAAAACCTATTTTTATATATACTGTGTGTGTGTGTGTGTGTGTGTGTGTGTGTGTGTGTGTGTGTGTATTTTTTTTTTTTTTTATTTAACCAGGAAAGTCCCATTGAGGTTAAAAACCTCTTTTTCAAGGGAGTCCTGGCCAAGAGGCAGCAAAAACACAATCAATTACATTTATAAAGGTTATACAACACAAATAATTAAAAACATTTACAATTTAAACAGGTCAGTTCAGGTTCTCTCAATCTGGACTTAAAAGCATTTAAGGAAATGAGTTCAGATAATTTCAAGTCTTTTTGCAAAAAGTTCCATGCAGAAGGAGCGGAGTAGACAAAAGCCCTTTTCCCCAGTTCTGTTTGGGCAAATGGAACAAAGAGCAGCAAGTGATCATTTGATCGCAATGAATAAGAACCAACACTTCTCCATGTGATTAAACTACTGATGTAGGATGGCAACAGACCAAGCATGGCCTTATAGATAAAAATATGCCAATGCCCTGATCTCCTGTTGGACAACGATGGCCATCCCACTCTGGAATATAATTCACAATGATGGGTCAAATTTTTACAATTCGTAATAAATCTCAGAGACACATGATAAACAGTGTCAATCTTATGCAGACATTGTGCTGAAGCGGTCCTATACACCAGGTCACCATAATCTAAGACAGATAAAAATGTTGCAGTGACTAGCTGCTTTTTTGCTTTAAAAGAAAAACAAAATTTATTTCGAAAGAAAAAATACAGTTTAAGTTTGAGTTTCTTCACAAGGTTATCTATATGAGGTTTAAAAGTGAGAGCATCAGCAAGCCAAATGCCAAGGTACTTATAAAAATGAACCACCTCTATGACACTTCCAGTCAAAGTGAACACAGAAGGAGGAACTTTATAAACCTTCTTAGTATTACTAAACAGCATCAGCTTGGTCTTATCAGCATTGAGAACCAGTTTAAGCTGCATAAGCGTGTGTTGAACCACATCAAAAGCTTTCTGCAAAGACTCAACCGCTTTAGCTGGGGACGATCCAAAACAATAAATAATCGTGTCATCAGCATAGAAATGCATATTAGCATCCGACACATTTTGGCCCAATTCATTTATATACATAATAAACAGGAGAGGACCCAATATTGAGCCTTGTGGCACCCCCTTGTGGACCTTCACTAATGCAGAACATAGACCATCACATTTAATACACTGAGTCCTGTCACTCAGATAATTCATGAACCAGGAAACTGCACAATCAGACAATCCCAAACAAAGAAGCCTATGCTTTAAAACAGCATGGTCCACTGTGTCAAAAGCTTTCGACAGATCAAGAAAAAGTGATGCATAGAACTGCTTTCTATCAAGTGCGACAAGTATGTCATTAATTACTTTTGTAACAGCAGTGATGGTACTGTGCTTTTTCCTGAAGCCTGATTGCAGTTTAGAGAGAAGTTCATTTGAGTATAAAAACTCTCTTATTTGGTCTGAAACAAGGGATTCTAAAATTTGACAAAACACTTAAATTAGATATAGGCCAATAGTTAGTTAAAACTGCTGGATCACCTCCTTTAAACAAGGGAGTAACAAAAGCTGACTTCCAAACTGATGGTATTTCATTATTTTGAATTGACAAATTAAAAAGAATTGTAAGGGGCTCAGCAACAAAGTCAGCGCCTTATTCAAAAAAATAAGGCTCTATTAAATCTGGTCCAGGAGGTTTTCTGTATGTATGTGTATATATATATATATATATATATATATATATATATATATATATATATATATATATATACATCACACATACATACAGGGTTGGGAAGTAATGGAATACATGGAACGGGATTACATATTTAAAATACTAAATATAAGTAACTGTTACACTGTAGTTACATTTATAATAATTGGTAATTAGACAGTTACATTCAAAAAGTATTTTGATTTCTGAAGAGATTACTTTGAATTTTATTATAATTTGTTACATTTTAATATTCAGTCCTTTCAGATGGAAAACATTTATTCATATAAATGATGTGATCCAAAGTGCATTTGAACAGCGGTGAAACACTTTCTTATGATGTATTACATTCATACCAGCAGACAGTTTGAAGTAAACTTGGAGTAGAAAAAATAGAAAAAACTTGTTTAAATTGTCAGCTTTACGCTAAGTTAAAATGCTATTTCTAGCCATTTTATATGCACGTTACCAGGCACGATCATATTTATTTATCAAGAAAATTCACATTGGATTATGATTTTTTATTTTTATTTTTTTCTAGCAAGACCTTTTGATATTAGGGCAAAAATAATATTTTTTATAGCAATTTTTGTAATGTTTTCCTGTAAAAATATTAAAACAAAATCCTTAAAACAAGATCAATTAGATTGATCTTGTTTTAGAAACAACACTGCATAAGATATTTAGGTTTGTCAGAGAATGTATTTTTAACATGTGTATTTTGTCTTACTGTACTGGCAGCCAAAAAATAGCCAAAACAAGTGAAAAAAATCTACCAGTGCTGAAGAAGTAATCCAAAGTATTTAGAATACGTTACTGGCCTTGAGTAATCTAACGGAATAAGTTACAAATGTAATCTGTAGTGGAATACATTTCAAAAGTAACCCTCCCAACCCTGTGTGTGTGCATATATGTGTGTGTGTGTGTATATATATATATATATATATATATATATATATACACTCACCTAAAGGATTATTAGGAACACCTGTTCAATTTATCATTAATGCAATTATCTAATGAACCAATCACATGGCAGTTGCTACAATGCATTTAGGGGTGTGGTCCTGGTCAAGACAATCTCCTGAACTCCAAACTGAATGTCAGAATGGGAAAGAAAGTTGATTTAAGCAATTTTGAGCGTGGCATGGTTGTTGGTGCCAGACGGGCCGGTCTGAGTATTTCACAATCTGCTCAGTTACTGGGATTTTCACGCACAACCATTTCTAGGGTTTACAAAGAATGATGTGAAAAGGGAAAAACATCCAGTATGCGGCAGTCCTGTGGGCGAATATGCCTTGTTGATGCTAGAGTTCAGAGGAGAATGGGCCGACTGATTCAAGCTGATAGAAGAGCAACTTTGCCTGAAATAACCACTCGTTACAACCGAGGTATGCAGCAAAGCATTTGTGAAGCCACAACACGCACAACCTTGAGGCGGATGGGCTACAACAGCAGAAGACCCCACCGGGTACCACTCATCTCCACTACAAATAGGAAAAAGAGGCTACAATTTGGAAGAGCTCACCAAAATTGGACAGACTGGAAAAATGTTGCCTGGTCTGATGAGTCTCGATTTCTGTTGAGACATTCAGATGGTAGAGTCAGAATTTGGCGTCAACAGAATGAGAACATGGATCCATCATGCCTTGTTACCACTGTGCAGGCTGGTGGTGGTGGTGTACTGGTGTGGGGGATGTTTTCTTGGCACACTTTAGGCCCCTTAGTGCCAATTGGGCATTGTTTAAATGCACGGCCTACCTGAGCATTGTTTCTGACCATGTCCATCCCTTTATGGCCACCATGTACCCATCCTCTGATGGCTACTTCCAGCAGGATAATGCACCATGTCACAAAGCTCGAATCATTTCAAATTGGTTTCTTGAACATGACAATGAGTTCACTGTACTAAAATGGCCCCCACAGTCACCAGATCTCAACCCAATAGAGCATCTTTGGGATGTGGTGGAACGGGAGCTTCATGCCCTGGATGTGCATCCCACAAATCTCCATCAACTGCAAGATGCTATTCTATCAATATGGGCCAACATTTCTAAAGAATGCTTTCAGCACCTTGTTGAATCAATGCCACGTATAATTAAGGCAGTTCTGAAGGTGAAAGGGGGTCAAACACAGTATTAGTATGGTGTTCCTAATAATCCTTTAGGTGAGTGTATATTAGATAGATAGATGGATAGCGTTGCACATTGGGATGTGCATAAGCCCATATTTATTTTTAGATTAGATCTAATAATAGAAAATGTCAAAAATTTTTTGTCACTCATGCTATATATTGTGCTGTGTGTTTAACTTACCCTCCCGGAATTGATTCCAAAATTTCTGGAATTGAACAGGCCTAGTATAAGCACTGGTTCTGTTTTAAAAGCATCACATCACTCTGTTTGTTTGAGCATCCCCCTGACCAACCCAGACACAGCAACATTTACTCAACCAATGGCGAGTTGGAAGCAGGCTTTCAAGTCAGGGGGAATGTTTGAGAAACCAGTTTGAAAACTGTAATTATTTTTGCCATTTTGTTTGATGAAACTAGTGGTGAAGAAAAATATTACCCAATTGTTCATTCACATTGAATCTTCTGTGTCAGGTTTCAAAAGAACTAAGGTTATAAGTACAAGCACTAAACATTCTGCATATGCAAGCATACCATTCATTTAGAAACTGTTTTACAATATTTAAGTTTCTATCCATATTTTATTTGCTTCCAGGAAAACGGTGCTAATTTAATTTTGTTTTAACTGAAAGGCATTAAAGATTCCAAAGTTCTGTATATTAGCTTTGTATTTCTTTATTGATAGGCTGATTTATATAAATTGTAACTTTCTCAAATCCATTGGGTTTACCTTACCCGGGCATCCTGCTGTTATATAATACTACATTTGGCTGGTATGGTTTTACTGTGTATAGACAAGCATTTTCAATCACCTCTCCTGTATCTGTGGTTCTTCAGAGATGTGAAGGCTGGTAATATTCTGCTGACAGAGCCCGGTCAGGTCAAACTGGCTGATTTTGGCTCCGCTTCCATCGCCTCTCCTGCCAACTCCTTTGTGGGAACCCCATACTGGTCAGTAATGCAGATATTGACATTTAAGAGACCGAGACTACCTGATGAATCAGGGTTAATGAAACTGTTCTGTGTGCCTGAATCAGGATGGCGCCAGAAGTGATTTTAGCCATGGATGAGGGTCAATACGAGGGGAAGGTGGACGTCTGGTCCCTGGGGATCACCTGCATCGAGCTGGGTGAGTCTTTTGTGTATATTTGCTAGAATTACTTTTTCTAGAATTATATCTCAGACATGTGCCTTACATCTACAATTCAATAATCAGTTGAGGTATGCAAATTGAGCAAGTATGTAAATAATGAGCATTAGCTAGTAGCATTAGCCCCAAACATGAATGACATGAAAGTTGGTGCCAGACAGGCTGGTTTGACTATTTTTGTAACTGCTGATCTCCTGGGATTTTCACACACATCAGTCTCTAGAATTTACTCAGAATGGTACCAAAAATAAAAAATATCCAGTGAATGGCAGTTCTGCAGACGGAAACACCTTGTTGATGAGAGAAGTCAACAGAGAATGGCCAGACTGGTTCGAGCTGACAGAAAGGCTACGGTAACTTCGAAAACCCCTCTGTACAACTGTAGTGAGAAGAACAGCATCTCCGAATGCACAACATGTTGAAGCTTGATGCGGATGGGCTTTGAAAGCAAAAGACTGTGTTTGGTTCCACCTCTGTTTGCCAAGAACAAAAACCATGTAAAGACATGGCCTGGTCTGATGAATCTCGATTTCTGCTGAGACACACAGATGGAAGCGTCAGAATTTGCCACCAACAGCATGACTCCATAGATCCACCTTGTCTTGGGTCATCAGTCTAGGCTGGTAGCGGTGGTGTTATGGTGTGGGGGATGTTTTCTTGGCACACTTTGGACCTGTCGTTACCAATCAATCATCGCTTGAATGCCGCAGCCAATTTGAGTATTGTTGCTGACCATGTGCATCCCTTCATTGCCACAATTTACCATCTTCTAATGGCTACTAACAGCATGATAATGCACCATGTCACAAAGCAAAAGTAATATTAAAAAAAAAAAATGTGTATTGCTGACAAATCTGCAGAAATTGCTTGAAATTGCAATCATGTAAACATGGTCCAGAATATCAAAGGAATGTTTGCAACATCTTGTGGAATTCATGCGATGAAGAATTGAGGCTGTTTTTAGAGCAAAGGGAGGCCCTACCCCATATTCATATAGTGTTCCTAATAAAATGCTTAGACCAAGTGTAATCACTGCGCTGGCAGTGGTAACATACATACTTTGAAGTGAGCTAGTTTGCCAGTACTGGAACATACTACGTTATAAAATTGCGTCTTGATACTGCATCATAGAACTTTTGCAAACAAATCCATAGCACAAGAGCAGCATTAGCATATAAAGCATGAATACAGAACCTACTCCTAATATAGTAGGTTACACTATCAGTGCACCTTTGACTGTGTTGCCACCATACTATGATTTGGGATGCACTAATTTTGCATCCTATATGATTAGTATGTGAATTGGGATTCAGCCTAGCCCTAGGTACTGACAAAACAGTGTTTGACAATAAGAATAACCTTATTTCTAACCTCTTTTTTAAGAATTACTAGAATTTATAACCTATGTAATGGCTTTTTGTAAGCTGCTTCTGATTAGCATAACTATATACTGTATATGTCTGTGATTGTGCTGATAGATGTATATTCATTAACAGTCTTTGAAATGTGTTTGTCATAAGAGAATTCAAGCACATCAGTTCTCCATTCTTTTACTGTTTTCTAGCTGAACGTAAGCCTCCTCTCTTCAACATGAACGCTATGAGTGCCTTATACCACATTGCCCAAAACGATTCTCCATCCTTACAGTCCAATGATTGGTGAGTGTCAGTCTACACCAAATCATGCTGCCTTTACACAATTCCATTGCAACAAAACACCGGTTGACTCACTCATTTAGATTTAGCATATGTGTATGTATACAGTCCTACTCAACGAACACATACTCACTCGACCACACACTTCTCTCACACTTTCACAAACACTCACACTCTGTAAGCTTGTTATGCAATAACACTGACCCTGTAACTGCCGGTTCTCTATGATGCCTGAATTTTCTAGCATTACTTCACAAGCAAAGTTTCAGAAATCTCCTGCTCTCTGACCTACAGCAAAGTTAAAAGCCTGTTCATCTTTCAAGCAAATTTGGTCTTGGTCAATGGATCTGAATTGAAAGGTTGTCTTCAAGTTAGAAAGTTACTTTGAAGACCTCAATATTGTTTTCTTGATCTTTTCTGATGTGTAGGAGAGATGTCACCATTTACACTTCTGACTTGCAGAGGAAATGGAGACCGAGAGAAATTATAGGCCTATATGTTTTAAAGTTGACATGAAATGGTAAAACACTAGCTAAATAGTAAAATAGTAAAGCCTATTTACTATTCAATGTTATAATAAATCTGTATTAATTCCTATGGTGTATGATTTGTCAGTGCAGGTTATTCCAAAGAAAAACTAAATGTTTTCGTAATCTTTAACTTGCGCCACCTTTAAAAAAATTTACCTTTACGAATAGCATCACCAAACCATTTCATGTTGACTTCGACAAAATACTCATTTATTTGTACATTCGGTACTTTGTAAAAGTGCATAATACAGTAACTGTCACACTTATTTTGTGAAGGTCGGATGCATTCCGGAGTTTCGTTGACTACTGCCTACTAAAAATTCCTCAGGATAGACCCTCCTCTGCAGAGCTACTGCGGGTGAGTAATTGCATTCATGCAGTATTCACACATGCAAAGGGAGTTATCATGTCACATATTAAGTCATTCAGAATCAGTGCTCGTCTAAGTTTAACCATGACTTCCAAGTGCCCACACACTTCTATGAATTCGTGCTCACTTGCATTCACGTACTCACTTGTGGTGTACTCATGGTGTACAATACTCATGTGATACTCGCACACAGATTGTTATGTTTCAGTTTCACATAGCCAGATCTTTGACTAATGGCATGATATCTGATCTAAATTGCAGCTTATTCTGGCCAAGAACTGCCTACATCAAAACACTGACTGACACTGTTAAATTGACCAGCCGCAGTTAGTTTTTTTGCATGCTGTCAAGGGGCGGGTTGATCTGAAATAGATTATACCACAATAATGGGTTCATGTAGCTAAACTGGTATAGTATGGCGCTAGCCATGCCAATATCATGGGTTCGATTCCTTGGGAATACACAAACTGATAAAATGTATACCCTGAATGCACAGTAAGTCTCTTTGGATATAAGCATCTGCCAAATGCATAGATCTAAATGTTAACGTTATACTCCTGCATGGGGGGGAAAAAAATGAAATAATGGTGTGGCTGTCCCATTTGAATGGATGTTCAGACATAAAAATAAAAACGGAAAAAAATAAACTGCTGGATTTTTCGTTGTAGTTGTGCAATCTGATTCACTCTTGTGATTTGTACATGTGGTTTCCAGGCATTTAGGTCTGAAACATACTAGGGATGGGAAATTTCTAGTTATTTTGTAGTTGAGTACTCTAACCCACAAAAACAGAGTACCTGATTAAAATGCACGTTAAAAAAAATCATGTATGATACGTACAATAAGTGAATCTTAAATTTTGTTTTTATTCACAATCGTTACCAAGAACGGTTTCAAAATTGCAATTTTGACAATTTATATAACAGTAAAAAAAACATTTGCTCTCACCTGGAGCTTACATAGAAACCAAAACTGATGGCATTGGGGTAATGCACATACATAAATTCTGAGTCTGCATAAAGGCTATCACCTTTTTATAATTTCACATGTTATTATTCATAGAAACAAGTTGTGAAAGTTGTGTTTTTATAAAATGTGCTCTGCCGGTGTTAAGAGATTTCACACACACTTGCAGGTCTGATAAGCTTCTGAGTTCACTTTAACCTACATTTGTTTTGCACCATAGAAGCAGTTCCTCATACAGTGGTGGACTGGGAACAAAAGTTAACCCTCGAGTAAAATTGTTGGGCGGAGGCGGGGCCCTTCTGCATATTGCTGCCTCCTTCGGCATATCGCAGCACCGTTTCGCGGCCCCTTCCAACTTATCACGGCCAACTTTGGAATATCGCGGCACCGTTTTGTTGCCGGCCCACCAGGAAACGTTCCGGTTCTCCCGATGGGCAGTCCGCCTCTGTCCTCGTCTGTTGGTTTGCATGACTCTAACAAGAACCGAATACAAAGAGTAGGACTAAAAATAAAATCAAAACATTACAAGTATTGCCTTGTAATATAACTTGGCTTTGCTTTAGAAGCACAAACGCCATTGTCTTCTCTCATCCAACACCTCAACAACACGTATCCACAGCGCCCCGCCATTGGACTCAATTGTAACTGCATGATTTGGTGAGAGGTTCAGATGGAAAACCATGTAAGTAAGCCCTGATCATGGTAGGAAAATGTGTAAAGGAAATTAATTTGCGACATTCAAGAAATTTAATCACTCCAGTATCTGAGTACTCGAGTAGCTGGTGCAGAATGAGTACTCTATTACTCATGCACATTCCTAAATCATTCATTATGCAAGTGCATGAACGCAAAGATTCCTAGCTACTCAAACTCGATTCCACGCCTCGTCGCGTTCCCTAAATGTAATTCAAAGCCAGGGTTGAGGAGTAACGAAATACATGTAACAGGATTACATATTTAAAATACAAAATATAAGTAACCATATTCAACTACAGTTACAGTTTAGTAGATAAACAGTTTGATTTATCTTGTTTTAGAAACAAGACTGCATAAGATATTTAGGTTTGTCAGAGAATGTATTTTTAACGTGTATTTTGTCTTACTGTACTGGCAGAATTTTTATGGTCAAAACAAGTGAAAGAAATCTAACGGTGCTGAAGAAGTAATCCAAAGTATTTAGAATATGTTACTGACCTTGAGTAATCTAAAGGAATACATTACAAATTACATTTTACATTATTCTGTAATCTGGTGTGGAATGTTATTTCAAAAGTAACTATCCCAACCCTGTTCTTATTGCAACACAAGGAGTTGCTGCATTCTCAGCATTGCCACAAGGGGTGCTTCAGTAGCAATTAGAATAGCTACTACCGGTAGTCAATTTCCTCCACCAGGTTAACTACTGTTATGGCAGAGCAACAGTTTAAAGAGAATATCTTAGCTTAAAACTACTTGAATAATCGTCCATGCAAACAAGCTTACTTGAGCGTTTTTCTGTACCGCCGCAAGATTTCAACACTCATGTTCACAATCACGCTTATGTAGTTGGTGTGAGGACTTCCTTTTTGCCATATCTGCCAGTACTCTGCTCTCATGACAGGGGGTTCCTTACTCTTCTATCCCTGCTGACTCACTCACATACACACACACGTTTTCATATGCACAGTCAAGCACTCAGCCCACAGTGCATGCCATTCTGCTGATTTTTCATTTGCTCACTTCCTGTGGCAGCTACATCCTTGGAGGGTTAATAAAAGCAGGAGGAATATTTGATTGTGCGTGTCTAATGTAACTAATATAACCATAACTTTCCCTCAACCGAATCTGTGGGGCTGTAGGTGGACATATTACAACATGGTGACTAATGTTTGTGATATCATGGGAGGTGGGAGGTTTATGGATTTATATAGTCACCAAAATAAATGTGGTAGAATGTTGCACTACAGTTGGGATAATTTTGGCTTCAGGACCGTTCTGGATCATTAAGGATAGTGCTGCCCAATGATTAATTTGTTTGTTTTGTGCTTTCTATGGGTATGTTTGTATGGGTACATGTTACAGGTTACAATTGATCTTGTTTTTCAGTTGGTGGACACAGGTAATCCTATTTAGCCAACTAAGAGCTTTGTGTCACGCTAGGCACGCACACAGTGCTTCGTAACACCTCTAAGCCCTTCATACGGGGTGGGCAGCCCTGTTTGAAATGGGATACCAAGGTTTCTTCTGTGGCCTAGTCGGAGCAAAGATGGAAGTTGGGAGTAATTTAATTCCGACACTGTTTTTTTTTTTTACCCTTTTTTTTTTTTCTCCCATTCCTCACTAATACCAACAACTGCCCATCCAAGCTCCTTAAGACAAAAAACGGGTCACTAATCAGAATTTAGCATTCAGAGCTTTTCCCTCCATTTGCTGCTCCCAACTGCTGTTCTAATCTCACATACGGACTAAATCCACCTCGAGTCTTGAACTACATATGAGCAGAGGTCGTATCAATGGAGATTGAGAAGGGGATATCACCCATGATCTTACAGTTGGTGCTGGCACTGTGCAAGGCATTCAGATTATGTAATTTCCTCCATTTAAAGGAGATAATCCTGTAGATTATTTTCCTCCCGTGCTGGTCAGTCACAGATGTCCGTTTAGAGTGGAGAACACTTATCTATGTCATCATCAGGAAGCCAAGCTGTTAGCCATAACCGTCTACTAGAGCTTAATGGTTGAACAAGTTGCTCTGAAATGCTTTATGAACACCCAAGACATGCTTCAACTTAATGTATTTGCAACTAAACTGAAATTGACACACTGCAGCTATTGATCTAGTTGACATATCAAATGCAAATAACATTCAGTAACAGTCAACGAAACCAAGCTAAGAGCGAACCAGTTGACTTTGAACAGGCCTGCGAGAATGATTAATGCTCTAGAGCAGTTTACATGACATTAAAAGGCTGATAAGATTCATAAGTAGTCCAGTTCAAACAGGCCACTTCAAAAGGGACACATTTAAGAGCGCAAAGCATACTTAAACACAAATGCTTATCTATAGCCACTTTCCACACATGAAACTTTTTATTATTGTAGTTAAGTTGCCGGATTTCCTTTTCTGGAAAATGTACAGTCTTTAATGTTGTCAATGTTTTGATTTTCCTGGTAGATATTTCCATTTATATGCAGTTGCTGGTGACCAAACTAAATTACATTCAATGGCTTGAATTGGAACCAATGAACGCTATCGCTTGCAACCGGAAGCAGAGACGCTACCTGCAGCTAAAAAGCACAATAATTTTTCTCCCCAATTTGGAATGCCCAATTTCCAAAATGCTCTAATCCATACATCTTATCACGTGGCTTGTTGAGCGCGTTACCGCGGAGACCTAGCGCGTGTGGAGGCTTCACGCTATTCTCAGCGGCATCCAAGCCGACCGCGTTGTTTTCTGAGTATACTCTTTTGACCATGAGTGAATAAAAATGCTTTACAAGCATGCCCGCTACAGCAACTTTGTGAAACTCTCTTAGTGGCTGGTGCATTCGCCGACGATGCGAACAGATAAGGACCACGTATGCAGGTCAAGAAAATCTGGGCCGCGTGGGCTGTGCTGATGATGAAATTTGCATCACACATACTGTGCACAGAACGATCAGCAACCGAAGTATACTCCGGCCTTGACTTGTACATCTTATGCTCTAGAGCACTTGGCATGTCGTCAAATAACTGATATTATTTATCCTCTGTAAACGAAACCATGTTACGATTGAACAGAGTGTCCGTTTTTTTTACAACTTACATGTTGTCAGATAACCCATAACATTTAATAACGGTTCAAATCCAAGCAACATTTCAATAAATCCCCTTCCAACAGACCTACAAAAGCGGTTTATGGTCTGAACTAGTTGACGTTGTCAAATCACCAATAACATTTATTAATGGTTAACAAATCCAAGCAAAGAGTTAACATTCACACATGCAGGCGTATGTACTTCAAGACGGTTCTCTTTAGATATACATTGAGGGGGGTGAGATCAAGTCCTCATTTAGTCAACCAGAAACCCTCCTCCATATGCCATATGTCCACTAGTGGCCACATTACACATGCGCACCCTCTAGTGAGCACCGGACAAAGCATCAAATGACATAGTTAAGAGTAATCCGGCATGCAGAGAGGATTGTGGGTTTATTTTACGGTTCTGGCTATTGAATTGCATCATATTTATCGCACAAAATTTATCCTAAAATGTTTTTGTATGAAACGTAGGCTGTTCATTCTGTTAGTTGAGCACTAAGTCAACCACACACACGCATGCGTACCCAGAAAAAAAAACACATTCCACTCCTCATAAATGTAATACAACTCCAGAGTCTGAGAGATCAATAAGAATGTTTGCACACAGAAGCCATGTTTGTACATTTGATGATCGCTTTGTGCTGATTTTATTTGTTTTAAGCACTAGTGATAGACTGATATATTGGCCAGGCTGATTAATCGCCTGTTATTTGGCCATTCTGTGATTATCTACTAAAAGCTACACCCACTGGTATGATTTAACATGAAATGTTGCTTTGTCAATGAATAATGCACATTTTCCAGTTTCATGTTAAAGTGAAATTTATGTAAATGGTGTGAAAGGAAAGTGTTCATTTCACAAATTTTTTGTACATATAATTTGCTAAAGTTTTGTTAAATATCCATATGTTGGCCATCAGCCACCCCGCAGTTGAGATGAGTCCTTATTGAGTATGTTGATGCGTTTAAAAATGCAAAAAATCTGTTTGCCATTTTGCTAATTCTCTCTCTGTCCCCATTGTCCGTCTCCAGCATGAGTTTGTAAGGAGAGAGCGTCCTGTACGCGTCCTTATCGATCTGATCCAGAGGACGAAGGATGCGGTCAGAGAGCTGGACAACCTTCAGTACCGCAAAATGAAAAAGATCCTTTACCAAGAGAAACACAATGGTCCAATGGGGGAGTCTCAGGAAGAGGAGGAGGTGAGTGCAGGAAACGAAGGGCACCCATCAGTGTTAGTCGTTCACATTTTGACTTCACACTTTCCTTTAATCATAATCATAACATGTGGGCTGTATTCTACCACAGTTGTGAACAGACACGTTAGCTTCTTTATCTCTTGTTTAAATATTTGTACTTTATTGAACTATATATAAAAAAACTGAAAGAAACTACACAGAAGGAATAATGAACGATGTACTTAACACTGACTGTATGCTATATTTATTATTTATTTTATATATATATATATATATATATATATATATATATATATATATATATATATATATATATACACACACATTATACAATTTTAGAACATTATTAACCATTCTTTATTTTATTTTAACTGGTTACCTCTTGGAAAGGAGGCAACGGAACATAACATTTTTAGGTTACCGTGTCAAGTTAAATATAGTTTAATTCTTAGAACACATCTTGAGATCCCTTAGTTTGGATTTGAGCTCCAAGTGGTTTTGAACGCAAGAACGTAACGCATGTCTGTGTTGTTCTGTCTGCTGGATGGTTGTTTTCTTCACTGTATAAACTGCGCGTTGCCACAGCTGAAATTTCAATTACTGCCATCTGGAGTAAACAGTTGGTACTACAATCTTGCATTTCTCAGGAATCTTCCTTATTAAGGTCCGGGGGCATTGCGATTTAATTGCGTTATTTTTTTATCAAATTAATCACAATGAATTAGCACATTAAATCAACAGCCCTAATAAATAAATATATATATATATGTATGTATATGTGTGTGTGTGTGTACTATACTTAACTGTGTATAATACACTATACTGTACAACACGGAAAGTATACAGAACTATATACTCTACTCGTGAACTGTATACTGACAGTATTCTATATATAATTAATGCTATACTGAACATTATTGAAGATATACTGAACAATATATAATATACTGACATGCACGGAAGGTAAACAGAATGCTATATATAATATATACCATTCTGAACTATATTATGAAGTTATGCTAAACTATATACTATTGTGTGCACTATACTGAAATTAATACAGTATAATACAGTATATTGAACTACACTGAAGATATACAGAACTATTCACTGAACTAAATATTTAACCAAACTAGGCCTGAATGTATACATAATTATATACTGTACTGAAGTATGTACTGGAAATATACTATATAAAAACTATGTACCATATTTAAGGTATACTGACTGAAATAAATACAATATACTGAACCACACCAAAGGTATACAGACCTACAGTATATATACAGTATGCTTGACTGAGCTACAAACTATGCTAAAATATATATGGAACTATATAATGTATTGAATATACTATATTCTATACCAAACTATATCAAAGGTGCATATATAACTGCTAAAGTATGTATAGAGCACTATATTGAAGGCCAAAGGGCTTTCAGTTAAGATATGAACATGTTTCCCTCTAACTAATTAATGTTGTTATAAGCCATGCACGAATGCATCCAATGAGACATGTAAAATGCCCTCTGTATAACAGAGGATGGAATAAATATTGGTTTCAGAGTTGATGGTGACCTGTGTCTGTTGTCTTTTGCCACTCAAGCAGGATGGAGATCAGGCTGGCTGTAAGGTAAACAGTTTAGGCAGTAATCACTCCATCCCCAGCACCTCGGTGAGCACCGGCAGTCAGAGCAGCAGTGTCAACAGCCTGCAGGAGGTGCCAGATGACTCCTGCTCCGAGCTGCACCATGACTATGATAGCACCCTCGAGTCTTCCATGCACCACAAAAAGGTCTGAGACATACACACTTTATGCCATCAGTCTGGCAGTGTATTGCCATATTTTTCTTTTGTTGAAATGTTTGTTCTACGTAACGCATGTTTGCCATACTTCCGTCGATGTTGACCAATAAAAATGGAACAAATGCTTTTGAGTAGATCCTGGTAATTTTTTAATGTCTCTTTCATTTGAGCTATTCTGTCTAAAATTCTGCCATCATTTACTCACCCTTGTGACTTTCTTCTGTTAAACACAAAAGATTAAGAGATCAATAGCTGTTTTCCACTATCGGGCCACTGCGAGCTAGGGCTATCAACTGATCAGTCAGGGCCAATAGCCTTGGACCTCAAGCCGCGAGACCAAAATCGATCTGCATTCCTACCATCAGGCCAAAAGCCCCGCAGCGTTGCCCTAAAAGCCGCCCTGGTGCAAACGTCACACACTAATATACACATTATCTATTTGTCTAGAATATCAAGTTGTTATTGCAAGTAAACGTTAGCTAGTTAGCAAGATAAGTTAACGTTGACAACTCACCAACTGTAACTGCCATGGTGTCCCAAATTGGCTCTCCTCTAAATGCAGGATGATGTCCCAGCACACCGTCCATTATCTTGAATCATGTTAAGTTCTTCCTTTGGGCACCGCTTTGACTATTGAGTTTCTTAACGGATCTGTACTGTGCCCGCAATTATTTTTGCTGAGATGCAGATGAGTGATGTCACACAACATGTTGGCACCCAGAGAGATGTACAAATTTAGTGAATTATTAAATTATATTGATCAATGAGTCAAAGTTCCTACATTACACAATCAAAAATTAACCAACAGCATATTAGGCAGCATATTAGGTGGTCATAATGTTTTGGCTCAGTGTAACATCATCTTTGTGATCCAGAAAATAAAGAAAGCCAAACAGGTTCATAAAAACATGGGGGTGAGTAAATGTTGACATCATTAAAATATTTTGGGTGAACTATCCCGTTAAGACCACTGCCATTTTTGTTCCTTTTATGTGACATCACAATAGTCAAGTGAGAAAAGTCGGGAGCTTTCATATATAATTATGATTTTTTTTATATATATTTTAACAAAACTGTTTTAACTACAGTAATTACCAAATGGACATATTAAAATTTGTCACACAGACACAAACGGTAAACCAACACGGAGGACAAATATGTAGATGTTTTTCTTAGTTTTTTCAGTAATAAGTGTGCAAACATCATGGGTTGATTTAATAAGGCTATTTTAAGATAAGTGAATGTATTAGTATTAAACAGTCTAATATTTAAACATGAAACTCATGTGCATTTTATCTGACCCTAGAGCTATTGCTGTGCTTCCTAAATGGATTTCTGTGTTTGTTGTGTGCGCAACACACATGCAAATGACTGCAATACACTGTGTTATATCATAAACTCCTGCTGTACAATGAAATGTTTTGATCTCATTCACATCTCTAGAGTGCATGTTATGTTGTGACTTTGCTTGATTGCTTTTGGGTGTTTGTTGTCCTCAGGACCATCAGTATATTCGCGACGACCTTCCTCATCGGGACCACCGTTCAGAGCTGCGACCGTCCTCTTCAGACAGAGCTCAGGCTCACAACTATAAAAACCGTGAGCGCTTCGCCACCATCAAATCAGCCTCACTGGTGAGCCGACAGAATGACATCATCCCTACTTATTCTCTCTGTCATCTGCTCGCCCCCCTCCCTCTCTTCACTCTTGCTTTCCTTTCTTCCTTTGCTTTAATACACTCTGCAGTCATTCAAGCTCTCCTCTGTTTCTCTCTCTCTCTCTTATTCCCTCCTGGTGGTCTATGCCGCCTCCTCTTCCTGTTTAACCCTCTCTTTATTTGAGGAGAAAAAAATTAGCCCTACTTCCTCTCTCACTCTCACGTTTGTTGTCAAGGCAACGTGAATCTGTCAATAGCCAGCTGCACTCCTCGCACGAGTCATTGGTGTACTATCAGTTGATTTGCTTTAGTCTGACACAAAGGGCATTGTACATACAGTAAGTTTTCGTGAAAAAACTACATTTTCATTTGTATATACGACATAAGATCTGTGTCAAGCATTCATGATACAATTCCTTGTGCAATTAAGTGGGGGATAAAAACTATTGTGATACAACCACTTGCACCCTAATTGGTTAATGTATGGAGATCAAGGGCAGGCACTGTAGTCGATCGCAGTATGCTTGGTTTAAATGATGATGTCACCTGTTTTGGCTCTGTGTTGCTGGAGCGCTAGCGCCCTCTTGGGGCAGACAAGGGTAGTGGACATTGTCTGTTAGTACAGACACTCATCTATCATTTCAGATGATCACAAAGGAGTTTAGCTTCATCTGGGGCTTTAGGCATGGTACACCACGATGATCAAATGTTATTTTTTTGTTGCTTGCTTGGTTGACTCGAATGAACGCTTTTGTTTAGTGTAGTGTGTATTTTGCAATCGTGTAGAATGAGTCTCAAGGAGCAAGGCTGTGTGGAAAAATAGACTCTCTTTGTGTTGAAAAGCAGAGGGAGGGAGGTGTAGAGAGAAAGGGAGAGAGATGAAGGATAGAATGAAAGAAAGAATGTGGAAAAGGTGGTCCTTTCGAACGAATGCAATAGAGAAATGTAGCATCTTTTAACAATGTTAAAGCATCTTTGACAAAGTTCTTATGCAAAAGAACAGAGGTTAAAGTTACATTACATGTTGTAAACCAAGTATATGATACCTGGCCATTTATGTCATAGTATGAGACTACATTTATATTTAACCCTTAAATGCTTGGCAATTTTCCCAGTAACTCTTACATATTCGGGTCTTTAGAGTTCCGGCACATATATCTATCAGAAATGGATCTACAGAATGCCCAGATAGTGTGCATTTTTCATAATAATTTTAGACTATTAGAAAATAATCAAATAAAATATATTTTGATGTTTTATTTTTTCATAAATCAAACAGATAATGCAACAAATCAGGACAAATCTAGAAGAGGATTATTCATTTTCACACTGAAATTTAATGAGACGCAACTGGTTGTTAATCCCATATAGAGCTACAAAGAACACTTAAGCTACACATACATTACACATGTATTTTCTCAGGCAATTATTGAATCAAAATATTTGAACAAGTTACAGTACATCATTTCAATAGTACACCCACATGAAAACAGTCATATCATACTGGTCATGTGTTACACTTGCTATTGTTTACTTCGATGTTTTTTCTTCATCAAATTGCAATGTCAAAAGTAAATCGAGTCGATCACTGAAATATCAGCACCACATTGAGTAAGATGTGCACCATATGTGTACACGCATATGGGATACTGATCATTTACTATTGTTGATAATTCATTGCTGCACAGAAAATCGATGTGAGTATTTATTTGTATGAATATACTACTTGTTTCTCTTGTAATAAACAAAGAAATGGATATCCTGTGATGGTAAACGTTTTAAACAGATGTGAAATAATAATTAAAAAATATAATTTATGTAAGTGCCCGAGGTATGCGTTTAAGGGTTAATTATTTAGTAGATACTTGTATCCAAAGTGACTTACAATTGAGGAAAAACAAAGCCAGTTTATTATATTTGGGCAAGTGATTTTCAATTTTTTTGCAATACCATAGATTCATATCTTAGGCTTATGTTTTGTTTGCATTTTTGCCAACTGTCCTTGGATTTAGTCGTCTCCTGCTCACAATTTTGCATTTACATTTAAGGCATAGTGCACCTAAAAAATATATATATTTTAGTATTTACTCACTCTCATGTAGTTCCATACTCAAATTACTGGCACAGGAGTCTCGAATCACGATTCAATCAAAAAGATTTTCACATTAAAATGCCAAACTATTTACACAAAACACAAATAATTGGCTAATACAGACCGAACTGTTTTTAATCATACTTCTTGGTATTTAATAAAATCTGATGTTAGTATGGCCTTCCTATGTAGCAGCATGCCATGATAGGCAGCTCATTAGGTTTTGGAACAGAGTTTTCCTTTATTAAAGGATTGTTCCAGGTTCAATTGAGCTCAATCGACAGCATTTGCAGCAAAATCTTGATTTCCATAGAAACTTATTTCAGCTCATCAAAAAGCACACCGCAGTTACAGTAAGTACAGTATCACACTAACATCATGTTAACATGTATAATGTTTACATCCTGCGGCTTTACATCTGAAATAGTGACTATTTTAATGTTTTTGAACTCACTCGTTTCACTTCCATTGTAAATGCCTTAATGTAACAGTGATTTTTGCGTTTTATTAAATAGGAGGAGATGAAAATATTTTCTATGGTAATCAAAATTAGGCTACAAATTGAACATGGAACATTCCTTTAAGTGTGCCATTTATACAAAACTGTCTGGCTCTTTGGCTTTTCTGCTAAACGTAATTTTGTCCACTTAATACATTCAACTCCATCTGCTCCAGTTCGCATTCAACACATTGGATCTGAACTTCAGTGAATTCAAGGCCCATTTGTGTTACCTTTAACTTTGAAGCATCCCTTTCAACCCTTACCGTTGTTCTTTTGTCACCAGGGCATAGTGCTAACCCTAACACGTGCCCTTTGGTGTGGCTGAAAGGGGCATTTGGGCAGAAAGCGATTTGGATTGGTGACTGGTTACAGTGGTGCTACTGATTCAGGCTGATTAGGAAATTTCCCCAATCAACAGGCATCTCATGTGACCAGCCTACTAAATGGTGCTTAGCTCGTGTGCAGGGCCAGGCCTCTCTGAGAACCTCTTTCATTCCAGGCGCACCTGCAAGGAGAGAGGAAAGCAGTGTTCCCCCACTCTCTTTATCTTCATAGCTCTCCATTTCTGTCTCTCTTTCTCTCCCGGGTTGGTTTTGACAGAGTACTTTTGGGGAATGTAGTGCAGCCGATGCTCAATGTTCTCGCGGGTGGTTTACATCGCCAACATGTTTGGCTTGAGGAGTTCAGGTGGGAGTTATGAGAAGCTCAACGAACAGTTTGATCTGGACACACCCTTCTTCCAGGTTTGTTTGGGGGTTCTAGTTAAAGGAACAGAGGGGTATTTCTGGTTTTGTTTATTTTTTTATTTATTGGCGTGAATGGTCACTTGCTCTGAAAGATGCACAAAAGCATTTATGTTGAGATCCGAGTTGGCGTTAACTGAAACCTTTCCATCATGTACCAAATTTTATCAACTTTGACGGAGAATTCAAAATGCTTTGTCATTTTGTCAGTTTTCTTTTTTCTGCTTTTGTCAGTTTTCTATTTTTCTGCTATTACACAATTTGTCCAAATTGAGTATTTCCTGAAATCGAGTCTCAAGCTATTATCCATCCTGTGAAAAATAGGAGGGGATTTGGCTCCCCCAGCTGAACCGGGTTTCTCAAGTTTTTTTTTTTTTTGTTTTTTTTCCTCTCCATTTACTAACATCTTATGCCGTTTTGGGTTCCTTGTCAAAGTCTCCTTTGGCTTGCTCACTGGGGGCTGAAAGACCCTTTTTAAGGCATGTTTTTTCTTTTAAACTGCTAATTTTTCTGTTACAGCATCATTTTATATAAAGCTGCTTTAAAATGATGTGTGTTGTTTAAAAAGCACTATATAAATAAACATTATTTGACAAATGGTTTGGTTAAACTATAAGATGAAAAACGTAGCAATACGATTTTATAATCCACTTTTGGCAGGACAGTCAAAATAAATGTATCCCATATTTCTCAGTTTCAGTGTTTGTGTAGTTACTGTGCTTAAACTTTGTAGGGCAGCATTGGGTTACCGTACTTTAAGAGAATCCCACATGATGCTAATAAGGGTTAGACTTGAACAAAGGGAGAGAAAATGAAGTTTAATGTGTTCCCGTCAATTCTGTGAAAACAGAATCCGGTCCTGTTCAACCCACTCTGAGTGGTATTCGAACCGGGGTCTCTGGCATGGGAGGTGGGCACGATAAATGCTACAGCCTCTAACGTCAATCGCTAATGTGCCCCATGACTCCAGTTACTCTCACCCCCCTAAACCTCACTCCCATCCGGGTCACGGCACCGGATCATGAGACTGCAGTGTCTCGTCTTGAACACATTGTGAGAGCAGGATTAAAAGAAAAAGTCAAAAATCCACAGCGCTTGCTAAGAGTTCTTGTCACAGGAGTAATTGTGATTTTAATGTCACATTGAAAATACCAAGGGTCACAATATTTTACTGACTGTTAAGAAGAGAGCATGAAGGGAAATGTAGAGTAATTGAGATGTGTAACATTCAAAACATTTTGTTGCATTTATTCACTTTGCTACACTGCCAAAGTATATTCAATAGTCATTTTTAGTGTTTTTGCCTAACTTTTCCCTTTTCATTATTATCATCCAATTCTCAGTTCTTTTCAAGAACCCAGTTGCAGTTATTCATTTTATTAGGCTGCAGAAATCTCAACACAAACATCTCAAAAGTTCTAGTCACTCTCTTTAACCATGTTCTTCTCCATCTAGGTAACACGACAGATCCATGAACATGAGCAGGAAAATGAGCTCCGGGAGCAGATGTCGGGATACAAACGCATGCGACGGCAGCACCAGAAGCAGCTAATCGCTCTGGAGAACAAGCTGAAGGCAGAGATAGACGAGCACCGGCTGAAGCTCCAGAAAGAACTGGAAACCCATGCCAACAATGCCTTCATTGAGCTGGAGAAACTGGCCAAGAAACATGCCATCCAAACGGACAAAGAAGTGGGTGATCTTTCCTTATTATTTCTGCTGAGACCCTAATAATAGAAGTAGAGGACGTTCAGACCACTTACAGTTGACAGACCATTGGAGCTTTTGGATTGCATAGGCTTTGTCCTCTTTAACATCAGTGTTCTCCTCATGTGTTCTCTCCGTGTTGAGCACAATGAATGAAGAGAATGGAGGGATATTCAGGGATTTGTATTACTTTAACACAGCTTGTAAATTCTTAAAGGGCATGTTCAACCAAAAATTTTAATTCAGTCATTTACTCAACCTTAAGTTATTCCAAACCCCTATGACTATTTTTTATTCTGCCGGGAGTTTTTGAGAGCTGTTATTATGCATTACATTTTTATTATGTAGTAACCATTTTTTAAGAAAGCATATAGTTATGATTGAAGGGGCTGCAGGCACTTCTCTGCATGTTGTGCATAAAAATGGCTTTAGCTGTGACTATTCACAAATATAGCTTGGCTTCTTGCACCTTATTGCTTAATTATTCACTATAAAATGTAGAAAATAATATGTTAAAAGTTTATGCACTTCACGTGAAAAAGAATGTTTTTTTTATTTATTTATTATTTTTATTTTTTTAGCTTGTCTTTCTCAGGTGTTAATAGTAAATTATATACCGTATATCGTTGTTTGTGCTTTCAGTGTTTAAGTACTAAAAACGGTAGATATTATTATTGTGATGCTCATTTGAGTTATGTTTCTCCAGATGAAAACCATGTCAGCTGATGAGAAGAAGTTCCAGCAGCAAATCATGGCCCAACAGAAGAAAGAGCTCACCACCTTCCTCGATAACCAGAAGAAACAGTACAAGCTCTGCAAGGAGAAAATCAAAGAGGTTCAAATCAAAATTGACCCTATTTACTTGAATAACATTCTTTTGATTCACTGCAATTTGTTCTTTGTAATCTTTCATCAAAATGTCAACAACCAATAACCTGTGGGGGGGCCTGGGTAGCTCAGCAAATAAAGACACTGTCTACCACACCTTGAGTCACAAGTTCGATTCCAGGGTGTGCTGAGTGACTCCAGTCAGGCTTCCTTGGCAACCAATTGGCCCGGTTGCTAGGATGTGTAGAGTCGCGTTGGGTTAACCATCCCGTGGTTGCTATAATGTGATTCTTGCTCTCGGTGGGGCACGTGGTGAGTTGTGCGTGGACGCCGCGGAGAATAGCGTGAAGCCTCCACACGCGCTAGGTCTCAGCGGTAAAGCGCTCAACAAGCCATGTGGTAAGATGCGCGGATTGACGGTTTCAGACTCCGAGACAACTGAGATTGGTCCTCCACCACCCGGATTGAGGCGAGTCACTACGCCACCATGAGGACTTGCAGCGTATTGGGAATTGAGCTTTCCAAACTGGGGAGAAAAAGGGGAGAAAATCCCCCCCAAAAATAAATAAATAACTTGCTCCACCTCTGAAACTACTTCGCTTTTCCACTGACGTCACCAAGCCCTATTATTTTTAATTCCCTATCTTCTTCAGTAAAATGGGTTACAAACAGTTTCTTATAAATTTTTAAAGTTCCACAAATTTGAGCAAAATGGGCTAGTAAGAGAAAATCTGTATTAAATCATTGCTGTTTATATAAAGGAATAGTTCACCCAAAAAGGACAATTCTCTCATCATAATTTGTTCACCCCCATGCCATCCCAGATGTGTATTAATTTCGTCTGCAGAAAAAAAATGTTTTTTTAGAAGAACATTTCAGCTCTGTAGCTCCTCACAATGCAAATGAATGGGGACCAAAGCTTTGAAGCTCCAAAAAGCTAATAAATGCAACATAAAAGTAATCCATTCAATGCCAGAATATTAATACTTGTCTTCTGAAACTATCCAGTTGGTTTTGAATGAGAACAGACCACATAGAACTCCCTTTTCACTATAAATTTTGATATCAGCGGTCTCTTTGGTGATCATGATTTTAATTTCCTAGCGCCATCTAGTGCTCTACACATGCGTAAAGCATTAGGAAGTGTAATCAAGCTTGAAAACATGATCGTACGTAGAGACTGTAATGGCAAGATGTACAGTGAAAAGGGTGGTTTACTTTTTGGACTGTTCTCAACCAAAATCCATTAGATTGATTCATTAGACATGCTGTAGATGAAACCACTGGAGTCATGTGGAATGTGTTTATACTGCCTTTTATGTGCTTTTTGGAGCTTCAACATTTTGATCACCATTCACTTGCATTGTGTAAACTACAGAGCTGAGATATTCTTCTAAATCTTTCTTTGTGTTCTGCAGAAGAAAGAAAGTCATATACATCTGGCATGGCAAGGTTGAGTAAATAACGAGAATTTTAATTTTGGGGTCAACTATCCCTTTAAGTTTACTCTGGTTGTGTATCTCTCTTTTAAAAATGGCTTTTGAAGTGCTAATTAGTATCTTATGTTGCTCGTGGTTCTTTATCTAGGAAATGAGTGAAGACCACAGCACACCTAAGAAAGAGAAGCAGGAGAGGCTGTCCAAGCACAAGGAAAACATCCAGCACTCTCAGGCTGAAGAAGAGGCTCAGCTCCTGGGGCAGCAGAGGGCTTTCTATGACAGGAACTGCAGAGCCTTCAAACGCAAGATCTTGATCAAGCGGCATGAGTTTGAGCAGGAACAGTTACGAGAGGTGGGGATTAAATGTTTCAAGGCGGAATAAAGATTGTCTCGTCCCCTGAAATGAAACTGACCTCTTCTTGGGGTTAATGGAAACACTGAATTTTTCTCAGGGGTGATAACCCCTTTCAATTAATCTGATTAGCACCTTGCTGCATTTCTTTATTTCTAATCTCTTAAGTATGACCTGGTCTAAATCCTTATATGGGTTGGGGATTTAAACAGACACATTACACTAAAAGTTTACTTGCACTGAAAACCAATCAGAACACCCTAGGTGCTTGTAGCAGCATCGTTTCCATGGGCAAGCACCATTTTCATTTTCTTTAGAAAAAATAAAAGTTGAGTTATTTTTCTTATAATAGAATTCATGGGAAGACTCCATTGATTATGTTGGCTTGATGAAGCCAACATACTCTTATTCTACAAACTTTGTTTAGGTTTTTATTTTTTAATAATTATTAGATTATTTTGATAGTAACAACCATTGTCTTTTTGGCTATCAGGAGTTGAATAAGAAGAAGACCCAGAAGGAAATGGAGCACGCTATGTTGATCCGGCAAGATGAATCGACCCAAGAACTGGAGCATAGACAGCTGAAAACATTACAGAAACTACGCATGGATCTGATCCGACTGCAGCACCAAACGGAGCTGGAGAACCAGATTGAATACAATAACCGTAGAGAGCGAGAACTGCACAGGAAACATGTGCTTGAGCTACGGCAGCAGCCCAAGAACCTCAAGGTACAACCACTGTGGAAGCACGTTTCTTTTTGTGCAGCTATTTATAGTTTGAATTTAACCTACAAAATCTATGTAGGTCTCATTGTTTTTATATGGTTCTGAAATTAAGCATGTTTTTAGAAACTGGGTAGTTATAATGAACATTAGCAGGTCAGTTGAGACTGCTGCCATTTTTATACCTTCCTTTTAAAACCTTTCAAACTTGCCCACCACCCCTAAATATGATGATCCCTTTGCAAGGGACCACCTTTTCTTTCAAATATAAAGGCAGCTGTATATTTATAGATTGTGTGCAAAATAGTAAGCTCGAAATAATACTAATAATAGTGCTAAAATACTCCTATCCAACCTTAATATGCAGAGACAATATAAGTAGCCATGCAAGGGTCATTTTCTCGAAAACTGAAAGAACTTTGTCTCTGTTGCACTATGAAAACTCTTGTTTGTTTTGAACCACCCGTGACAATGACATTGACTCGACCAATGGCGTGAGTTGGGGGTGGGACTATCTCTATGATTAACCAATGGCAAACGTGGGCATATTTGGAAAGCTGCTTTGAAAACGATGTTTATTTTTGCAATTCCATTTGGTGGCGCTAGTGGCGCAGAAATTACATACGTCAGCTTTAAATATTTACCTTTTTTTCGTCATTTGAATTAAAGCCCAAAAAAACTTTTATCTTAGAATGACTTAACATCATTATTTAATTATTTATTCTACACAATACTACAATATTTGTAATATTAATTATGCCAAACAAACCAGTCATTTTTTTTTGGGAAAGATAATACTCATATGCACCAATCTTGAACAACAGTACAAGGGCACAAAAGAAACTTGCGTATTTCTTATTGTTAAAATCGTGAAAAATTATTGTGGGCCCCCAAGGTTGCACAGACCCAGTTTGAAAACGCCTGAAATAGACAATTGCCACATTTTTATAAAAAAATTTTTTTTTTTTTTTTATTCTTTTATTTGAAAAGCCAATAGGACAAATCGCTTATTAGATATTGTTTTTATTCTGAAAGGAGCATCCGTTTGTGCAAATGAAACTTTGAGCTGTTTCTCCGCAGGCTATGGAGCTTCAGATAAAGAAACAGTTCCAGGATACGTGTAAAGTCCAAACGAAACAGTACAAGGCCCTTAGGCACCATCAGCTAGAGGTGACCCCCAAAAGCGAGCACAAGATGGTGCTGAAAGCCCTGAAGGACGAGCAGACACGTAAACTGGCGATCCTGGCTGAGCAGTACGAACAGAGCATCAATGAGATGATGGCCTCACAAGCAGTGAGTGAAGAAAAGGATACAGCTGTAGTTCTGAATTCAGATTAAACCGTTTCTGCTCTGATGTATTTAACCATCATAGGGGTCAATGATAGTGTCACATTACCAGCTGACATGCCATACATATATGATGATTTATATGTGAGCTAATTGTAGTCAGTGTTTGCTTTACCCACAACACCCTAGAATCATAGTGGTGACATTTTTAACAGGTTTAAAGATGTTTTTTTTCTTTAGATTATCATATCATGTTTAAGATGTAATGGGAATTTTGTCAAACAGCCTTTTGAAAATCAAAAGTCTGTAATTGTTTTGTTGATAGTAATTGACATCTATTCAAACTGTTTGCATAAAGACTAGAGATGCTGTTTGGAATTCCAGTCCCAGACTAGTACCAGTACAAGAAGACCTTTGATGGTTAACTACAATTGTGCTGTAGTGTCCACTAACCTTCTCTCCCAGTGTGGCACTGTGGCTCACGTACATGTGTGTGTGTTGTGTAGCTGCGTCTGGATGAGGCTCAGGAGGCGGAGTGCCAGGCACTGAGGCAGCAGCTGCAGCAGGAGATGGAGTTACTCAATGCCTACCAGAGCAAGATCAAGATTCAGACCGAGGTCCAGCACGAGCGCGAGCAACAGAAACTGGAGCAGAAAGTCTCACTACGCCGAGCACACCTTGAACAAAAGGTCCAGTTCTGTTATTGCCCTCCTATTTATTCAGGCCCAGCAAATATGGGGTTTTTGATGGCAATATCTAGAGAGCAGTGTGGCCAATGGCTGATATCATGTGTGTAAATGTAGCAAATAAAACGTTCACAAAATTTCTCATAGTTAACAAATACTCTATGCACTGAAAATTCATTCACAAATATTCGACAACAAAACATATACGTTATTTATTGACAGCACTGTCGAATTTGGAACTTGGCAAAAACCTTTGTCGATCAGCCAAACGACACGATTAACAGCAGATCAATGTTGGGGAATCCACTTTAAAATGGTAACGTTCTAAGCCACAAACTATTCATAACTTGCACTACAAATAGCTAAATTACGGTCAAGCTACTCTTTTAAAAATGTTAGCTACACTACAAGTTATTAATAAAAAGTAGCTAGCTATTTAAAGAATAAAGATGTTGAAATATATATAACAAATGAGATTATGCGTAGATCAAGACTAACTTTGCTGGCCTGAAAAAGCATTGTCTGAAAGTTTAAAAAGTTAAAAGTAAAAAAAAAAATGGATGCGTGAATAGATGTGAGTATATAAGATTTTTCAGATTTTGGATCATCTGCTCTGTGAAAATCGTAATTGATCAGTTTCAAATTGAACAGTCTGAAGGTCTGTGCCAAGTTTGGTGGATGTACAGTAGCTTGAAAGCTCTTGGAGGCATTATAATTTATATTTTGGTCTTTGTAGATTCCTAATTATGTTGGCTTTATCAAGCCAACATAATTAGGGTGACATTAAACAATTAAGGTAACCACATTCAATTGAACACATAATAATCTAAAATAATAAAACTGGAAAACACCGTATTTTATATAACAGTCAAAATATAGCAAAAAACAGCAGCAATTAAAGGAATGTTCCTTTAAACAACTGCATTTCTGGCATTATGTTGATTTACCACAAACATTAATTTCGACCCTTTCTTTTCTTTAACAAAAGCAAAAATCGATGTTACAGTGAGGCACTTACAATGGAAGTGAATAGAGACAATGAAACACAGAAATGTGAATCTTATAATTTTATAAAAGCACTTGCTTTAATTATTCTGTTAAAACTTGTGAATTATGTGTATTATTGTGTATTAAGTTGTAATTTAAAAGAAAAAGTTTTACAGTCATTTTAACAGTATATTAATGTTCCAAAATTGGCCCCCATTCACTCATTCAAGTGCCTCATTGTAACAGATTTTTACCTTTGTTAAAGAAAAGAAAGGGACTAGTTGGAATACATTTTTGTGTTAATATTATTGCAACAAATGCTGTCGATTGAGCTTAATTGTATTGAACCCGGAACATTCCTTTTAACTTAATATTTCACTTTAGAAAAGCCGTCCAAATCCCTTTTAAGGCTGCTCATGGTGTCAAGTGAATTAGTGAACCATTTATGTGAACCTCAAGCATCCAAAATTGAACAGTCAAAATGAGTTTGCGATACAATATGACAAATGTAGCGTTTTGTGATGATACAGCGCTACTTGTTGGAAAATGCTATTTTAGTAGTGTCACTTCTTTTAGTTCCTCCCCAATGCTGCGGCAGACCCACACAGAATCTCTGCCTGTATATGTGTATGTAGAAATCTCATCATTTTTGTTCAAATCTACAAATCCTTCAAAAGTTGATTAAATATTTTCCTTTGATTATGCTCTCAGCCACCAATAAGAATTTTACTGTTTAAATACATTTTGGAGAATTCCACAGGTTTCCCTCAAAATCAGGGCAAAAGTAGATTTCATCTGGGCTTAGTTATCAGTCCATCACTATGCATTAACATATGTGGCACTGGACCATCAAAATTACTTTTCCAGACCAGTTCATAGGTTTAGTGGAGCTAACAAGACCAACACTAGCCAAAGCCACAGTAGCACTCATACTGTAGTAGCAACAGGACTCCTGAAAGCTACTTTGGGCCAATTATTTGAATTATTAAAGGAATAGTCCACCCAAAAATGAAAATCATTTACTCATGCCATCCCAGAACGAAAAACGAAGATGTTTAGAAGAAAACCTCAGCTTTGTATGTCCATACAATGCAAGTTAATGGTAACCAAAAAGCATGAGGGAGTAATTGAGTAAAGAATTTTCATTTTGGGGTGAACTGTTATTTTCTTTGGCCTAAAACGGTTGAGTGGTGTTGGCAAATGCGGATATGGAGTCCATTGATTTTTTTTTTTTTTGGAATGGAAGAAACAGACCTTTATTTCTGGGGGTGGTGTTACCTTGTGGTGAAAGATCTTGACTTGTAGGTTCAAACCCCAGAAAGTACAATCCACCATTGTGCATTGTTGCTTTAAATTAAAAGCAAAATGACAAATTATTAAATGGCAAATCTCTGCTTTTGCTGGTTTGTCAACTTTTTTTGGTCTCATTTTCTCAGATTGAGGAGGAGCTGGCTTCTCTTCAGAAAGAGCGCACCGACCGAATCAAGCACCTGCTTGACCGCCAGGAGAGAGAAATCGACGCCTTCGATATGGAAAGCCTTCGAATGGGTTTCAATAACCTGGGTGTTTTGGACTACCCTAAAGATGACTACAGATGAGATCTTAACACTCCACATTCCTCCACTTTTTATGGATCAAGTCTGCTGTGTTTGCTACTGACAGACCCATCGCTCCTCTGGGTTGATGCCTGTACAGGCCTTACACGTTTGGGCTCTCTCTACTGAACACGTCATGGGATAACATGCTGGATAACGTCCTTAGTTGTCTTTTTTATATACAAATATTATATATGAGACAATTAAAGCTGTCACAGTGTTGAAGTCAATGTATTCTCGTGCAATGGTAACACTTTTAATGTAACTCAAATTAAAATGGAGATATCAAGAGAATAGCAATACGAATAAGGGGATTTGTATTGCAACTTTTAATCAGGATGCACACTTTTTTTTTTTTTTTTCTTTGTGCTATTTTATTATTTTAATTTTTTGACAGGCTGTGTGATTTGAGCAATTTTTTAGAGATGTTTTTGTCTGTTCTTTTGCAGCCTCCTGCCTATTGCTGCTTGAATCTCTCTCTATTTAGTATTTATTCACCAAGAAAAATAAATTATAAAGTAACTTTTTTTAAGTAATGAAGAAATTTGATAAAGTTTGCATATTAAAACAATGTACATATTTAATAGTTGCATCTGTGACTTAGACTCTTATGTAATCTGTTTTTTTTGGGAGAGAACCCACTGCATTAATACAGTATTTACAAAACCGTAATCCACCTCAGCTGAGGTGCACAATGTGAATAATACATATGTGAATCAACTCGTGGTACCTGCACAAAGGGCTGAATGAGAAGGGACATGTATTTTGTGAATAGAAGGCTTTATGGAGAAGTTTTACTTATTTTCCTATAACATTTTAACTGATTTTTTTCCATTTCTTTTTATATAAACACATGCATATATCTATATATATATATATATATATATAAATGGTTAACCACCCTTTCCCTACTGCAGTCACTGGTGAAATGTTCTGAATTGCCTCCAATTGCTGTTTTCATGATCTAGATTTCTGTTTTGTTCGACACCCTTTCCAGCAGTGTATTTTCTACAAGTCAAATTAGTGAATAAAACGCTTTACTGTCGCATGCACTTTACATTTGTTTTCAGGTTAAGAGGCATGATTCTGTCAGAGCTTTTAATTATATTTGTAAATAAAGTGCTCATCACACAAGCAACATCTTTTGCATTCATTGTATTTTATTTTCCAAGACGAATTCTTTTTTTCCCCCATAGTGTACATTTCTTGTATCCCAATGTGCATTAGAAAGCATGCTGTAACTGTAAGCCCTTTATTAAATTAAAGGTGCAGCCACAAGTATAACACAAATTTGACTTTAAGGTGCTACGTCTAGATTTCAACTAATTTATTAGCAATTTTAAACTGAAGGCAGGCCAAATACCTTGCATAAGTATTTTGACAGAAATGAAGACATAGTCTGATTGTGCTTGCTCAGTTCCGTTTTAATTCAGACAGTAAGAAAGACTAACAGAAAATCACAAATCAAGTTCTATGACCCGTGCTCATCTACTTAATTCAGTTAATCTCTTAAAGGGATAGTTCACCCAAAAATGAAAATTCTCATTTACTCACCCTCATGCCATCCCAGATGTGTATGACTCTCTTCTGCAGAACACAAATTATGATTTTTAGAATGATCTCCGCTCTGTTGGTCCATACAATGCAAGTGAATAGTGCCAACATTTTGACACCCCGAAAAGCACATAAGCCAGCAAAAAGAATGTGAAAGTGAAAAAGTGGAGATTGACTGAGCAGGGAGGAGAATTTATAGTACAAAAGGACTTAAATATTGATCTGTTTCTCACCCACAACTATCATATCACTTCTGAAGATATAGATTTAACCACTGGAGTCTTATTATGCTGCCTTGTGTGATTTTTGGACCTTCAAAAATTTGGCAGCCATTCACTTGCATTGTATGGACCAAAAGAGCAGAGAGATTCTTCTAAAAATCATATTTTGTGTTCAGCAGATGACAGAGTCATACACATCAAATATGGCATGATGGTAAGTAAATTATTACAGAATTTACATTTTTGGGTGAACTATCCCTTTAAAATGGCTAAATTAAAACAGAACTGTGCCAAAATATGCTCTACCTAAATAGTGGCATCAGAGCTCTAAATGGCCTTTATTTGCCAGCCAGCTGTTCGTAAAGTTTGGGCACATAGTCATCCCACTCTGCCTGATAGCAACACCCAGCGACTGGAGTGCCGAGGCCGTACTTCTTCCGGAAACTCTGGATCTTGAATTTTCCACGGTTGTCTCCACAGCGATTGGTGAGAACAGGTTCAGTACAGCTGATACTACCTGACTGTTCATAAACCAGCCACACGTAACGATGCAGACCTGCAAAAAAGCGCACGCAACACTGAATCGCTATATAGGCCCAGTATGTTACTCAGTCCTACTACTAGCAACAACAACTAGCACTATTTGTCTTGGTATTAAGAAGTTGTTTAGATATCGGCAAGTCAATCTGAGCTCTTACCTGTTCCCTTTGGGGGGCCTGAACCAACGTAATCAGACATGACACAACCACTGGAGATGTCATTTCCTTTCATGTTGACAACAAGAAAATGGTGCCATTCCCTGAAATTTAAAACAACATTTACAGCATGTAAAGAAACCTTGCATCAAAGGCAGTCTAACCTGTTCAAACATGTCCACTCACATGAGAATCCCTATGTTGACTATAACAGGATTGTGTTTATCATTGGTTCAATTCTAATAGCTTGAATATGGTTGGTAGATTTGACTGCAGCTGCATACCTAAATTTCGGGTCTTTTCGGCTGGGTGCATCTGGATCGGTCAGTGTCAAGGTGTACAGTTTACTGGGGTCACATCCCTCCCATTCAACTGATGTTGGGCAGTTCTGCACCTGCAAAATGAAACCGAAACCACTTCAGTTGCACAATATACATTATTTTAATGCATGTTTACATAAAATAAAGCTTGTTAATAAGTTAATACAAATCTTAAAGGGATGGTCAACTAAAAATTGTAATTCCCTCATTTACTCGCCCTCATGCCATCCCAGATGTGTGGGTCTTTCTTTCTTCTGCTGAACACAATGAAGACTTTTAGAAGAATATCTCAGCTCTGTTGGTCCAGTCAATGCAAATAAATGGTGACCATTTCTTTGAAGGTCCTAAAAGCACGTAATGGCAGCATAAAATTAATCCATACAACTTCAGTGGTTTAATCCATATCTTCCGAAGTGATATGATAGGTGTGTGTGTGAGAAACAAATACATATTTTAGTCCTTTCTTACTATAAGTCTCCACTTTCTCTTTCTTTTGTTTTTGGTGATTTGCATTCTTCGTGCATATCGTCACCATCTGGACAGGGAGGAGAACTTATAGTAAAAAAGATTCATATAATTTCTGAATATATGGATTTAAGCATGGATTACTTTTATGATGACTTTTTAAGCTTCAACATTTTGGACCCTATTGACCAACAGAACTAAGATATTAATCTAAAATCTTCCATTTGTTTTCTGCAGAAGAAAGGAGACATCTGCAATGACATGAGGGTGAGTAAATGCTTAGAGAATTAAACTTTTGGGTGAACTACTATATCCCTTTAGCAGCACGTGGATGTGTACTATATACTATGTGTTGTATTTATTTAGAACCATATAGTGTAGTTGAAGAAAAATATGTTTTTTAACATCACAATTTCAGGTTACAATTTATATGAATCTACAAGGGTATGTGTAATTTAAGTACTGGAACTATTTATTTTGCCCAAGTTTTTCCACCACTTGTAATCACACGTTTTACAGTTCACTTAAACTATAAAGATTATAAATGGCTATGTTGATGTAAACTTTGTGGTATTAAAATCTAAATATAAAAATGTATGTATTTTCAATGCACATTATGCTTTCTCTGCAAATTTTTCAAATGAAAACACTTGAACATAGACCATCACTGATGCACATTTGACCTAATTATTTGAGTTTAATTCTGCGTCCCATTTATGTGCAACTCTCGAAAATTTGTAATGATGATTGCAAATTCTGCACAAGGTTGTATCGAGTGTCTCCACCAGATCACGAGATCGTGGCATATCTACACAGGTTTAACTTCAGCTGCGTGCAACCCATGTCTCCATTACATAACTGCAGACGTAGTGCGTTCAATTTAACCCTATTTAGTTCATCCAAATGCAAAAAAATAACACATGAATTAATTTCTTCTTATTTTTGCAATCTTGCATTGAAACTGACCCACCGCTCACTATGACAATTGACAAACTCGTATCAGCAAGTCATGCATGGTGCAGCAGCATTGCTAGGCTACAGGCACTGGCCTAATTCCTGCATGCGCGTGCATCTGACCTGAGTGGGTGTGAGCACTTTTCCCAGCGCGTCAATTTCCAAAGTCCCGTATTTGACAGTTAAAGGTTTTGCTGGTTTCTCCTCCACCTCAGTGAGAGCTAAGGAACCTGCCCATTCATTAATATCCACAGGCATGGTGACTCACTGCGCTTGAGCGATAACAACACAGCGAGGACAGTATCACGTTTGTCTCCCCTACACTTACTTTAGTTGGACTGTTCGTAGAATTGTGCGGTCACATGCATAGCCATGCCTGCATTCTGATTGGCCCGATAGTCCATCAATAGGCAAATGTCACACTTCCGATGTTGTAGCTTCCGGGGGTGCCCCTCGAAGAGTAAACTTACTGCCGGTGTCATGATAAATTGAGACCGTTCCATACTGTTTATCGATGAATGCTTCTTAAATCACACAAGCTTGTAAAGAACAAGAAGAATGGAAAACTTTTGTGTCAATACTATGACCTATTCCCCAATTCCTCTTAATATTCTTATTTTTCCACCTTTATGTAGTATATATGTTTTTATTTTATGTTATTTATTTATTTATTTATTATTATTTTTATTTATTTGTATATTGATGGTTTTGCACGTTTGTACCCAATGTTGCCTTCAATAAAAAAAAAAAAAAAAAAAAAAAAAAAACTGTTTATCGATGAATGCATCAATAAAAAAAAAATAAAAAAAATTATAATAAAAATAAAATTGAGACTGCGCAACACTGTTATCATGGCTGATGGCGTACAAACACAATTTCTGTCCTCGTAGATGTTTGATTTGTAATAATAAGTATATCAAGTATAAAATAAAAAGGCTTTTCTTTGAATATTGGTTTAAAAAGAACATCTTATTGGTGACAAAATGGTTATTTAATTTCATGCATTTAATTTTATTTTCTCATCTTTTTCTCTCCAATTTGAAATGCCCAATTTCCCCAATGCTCTCTAAGTCCTTGTGGTGGTGTAGTGACTCACCTCAATCCATGTGGCTGAGCATGGACGAATCTCAGTTGCCTCCGTCTGAGACCATCAACCCACACATCTTATCATGTGGCTTGTTGAGTGCATTACCCCGGAGACCTAGCGGATGTGAAGGCTTCAGGCCATTCTCTGCAGCATCCATGCACAACTCACCACACACCGACATTATAGCGACCAGGAGGAGGTTCCTCCATGTGACTCTTCCCTCCCTAGCAACCCTAGCAATTTGGCTGCTTATGAGACCTGGCTGGAGTCACTCAGCACACCCACATACACTGAATATTTAAAAAAAATATATAAACTTCCAGCAGTGGCGGATTTAGGCATGGTCGCCCATGGGCAATTGCCCAGGTTGGCATCTTGTGAGGGGCGCCATGAGGTGGTCATGTGAACTGTTACAATAAAGCAAATAAGAGATAAATTGAGTCCGCCTGGTAAATCGAGTCTCCATTTGACATCACAGTGATTCCATTGGCTCAAAGAGCTAGTAATGGGTACTCAATTCCTGATTGATATTTTGATAGTATCAATCTTATAGATCAATCTTGACAAACCGTTTTTGAGATTTTGGTCTTTCTCCATTCAAGCAGATTGGAGTTACACTGGCATGACAGGAAATAGCCTCCCAAGAGTGTTCCAAAGATGGCTGACAGTGGACTGACTTGCTAGAAACACTAAATGCAATCGAGCTTGAAATCATGATTGTGCCTAGAGACAGCAATGGCGATATGTACTGTGAAAAAGAAGTTATATTTTGGGCTGTTATCACCTTAAAAAAATCTATTAGAATACTCCAGAAGACACAGATTAAACAACTGTATTCTTATTTATTACTTTTATGCTATGTGTATGTGCTTTTTGGAGCTTCAATAGAAGAAGTGTTCTGCAGAAGAAGTCATACATGTCTGGGAAGTCATAAGTGGGAGTAAACGAATTTTTTGGTGAACTGTTCCTTTAAAACACAATTCAGTCAGGCATCTCTTAACACACCTTTAACGGAAAACAGGGGTCCTTTCTCCTGACATCATGGCTGCCTTCAGTAGAGGCAGGCCAAATATCAGAGGTCTCTTCACCTTCAGGACTTTAATATCTACAAGAAATTTTACTGGTAAGGCTTATTGAATAAAACGACATGTTGTCAGCAAATTATTTCGCCCAAGTGTTTTTGAATTTATGCTTAATATGCCATTCATTACAATTTGTTTACCTAGCTTGATAGCAAGTTCAAAGTGTACACATTTTTTTGTTTATGTGCTACATATTTATGCTAGAAGGCCCTCATAAATTTCCATAAACTCCAGTGAATATGAGAGACAAACCATCACTTGAAATACAGAATATGAAAAACTGAACATTGAGTTGTAAAGTGTTAAAGTCTGTATTCGCCTTTATTGTAAATTATTTAGAAATTCTTGCTTGATTCCAGCAGGTAATTTTGATTATGATCTGGTGGTGATTGGTGGAGGATCTGGAGGGTTAGCATGTTCAAAAGAAGGTATTTGTTCTGTATACTATTTATGTATGTATTGTTTGTTTGTAGAGTAGTGTGCAAAAGAAGGTTCATTGCTAAATTCAGTTAATTTTGTAATTATGAAGGCATGATATTTAAGTTTTAATGCATTTTCTGATTTTAGCCGATTGCACCGACTCCCAACAATTTGGATGACTATAGATGTCATTCAGTTGTGAAATGTCATTGATTCAACTTTTTTCTTCAGTGCTTGAGTTTGAGATTAAACCAGTCTTTTTCTTCCAGCTGCCCAGTTAGGACAGAAAGTAGCTGTCTTGGACTATGTCAAACCTTCACTCAAAGGTACAGACCTATTCGATGCCATCATAGTCTTTATGCCATTGTGTTTGATATTTCCAAGAAACTAAAACTAAATCATGTTGTCTTCAGGCTCAAAATGGGGTCTTGGTGGCACTTGTGTGAATGTTGGCTGTATTCCAAAGAAGCTTATGCATCATGCGGCGTTGCTCGGCACTGCAGTCAAAGATGCAAGGAAGTATGGCTGGCAAATCCCAGAATCCCTCTCACATGACTGGTGAGTTTCAGGTTGTTTATCACAATTTCATTTTTGTCATTTAAAGCAATGCTGGCAAGCATAGCTTCATGCTGATCGGGGCACAAGTATGATTTTTTATATAACATACAGTGTCTCGTTTTATTTCAGATAATTGCAATGCCACACTTTCACAAAAATGTTTTACTCTATATGGCACAGCATCATCTTGTGGTGAAAGTCCACTTCTCTGTTGGATCAAATGCAAAGTGTAGCCATCAGGGCACTAGAGGGCACTCCAGGCTTGATTAAACTGTGGGTTTTTGCAGGTGTTGTGTCCAGATGTAGGGCTTGGATACAGTTATAATTTCTTGGAATTCCAGTCTTGATTTTGTTATACATGTAATATGTTTGGCATGTCACTTGAAGCCAAAGAACATTAGTAAGAATTAATTTTTGCTTTTCACTCTGTTCAAATAATGTAATAGTGCAAAGTTTCCAACCTATTGTAGTGTAGCGGATAGAAGAAACATTTAGCAGAGAACTCTTTCAAATGTATGATAGAATTCCTAAAGTGATTGTGGATTATGTCATTACCAGAAAGTAAAGAATTGTTTATGTTTAATATGTTTCAGGCCAATGATGGCAGAGGCTGTCCAAAACCATGTGAGGTCCCTAAACTGGGGTCACAGAGTTCAACTACAGGACAAGTGAGTTTTACTTTTAAAATAACACTGCCAAAATGTACTTTCTACACTAAGGGGTGGATATATTCCACAGAGAGCTCATTTTTTAATTTTCTTAAAGGTATAGTTCACCCAAAAATGAAAATTCACTCCTCATTTACTCCCTTTAAATTAATATTTTTAGAAGAATATCTCAGCTCTGTAGGTACATACAATTTAAGTCTGCAGGGTCCAAAATTTTAAGCTCAAGAAAGCACATAAAGGCAGCAGTAATCCATACGACTCCACTCCATGTCTTCAGAAGAGATATGATAAGAGCGGTTGAGAAACCGATCAATATTTAAGTCCTTTTTACTATAAATTCTCGCTGTCCAGTGGGTAGCGATATGAATGAAGAATGTGAATCCCCAAAAACATAAGAAGAACGTGAAAGTGGAGATTTATAGTAAAGAAAGACTTAAATATTTAACTGTTTCTCACTCACACTTAACATATCACTTCTGAAGACATGGATTTAACCACTGGAATAAAATGGTTTACATTTATGCAGCCTTTCTATGCTTTTTGAGCTTCAAAGTTTCCCCGTTGACTTGCTTTGAATGCACATAACAGAGCTGAGATAGTCTTCATTTGTGTTCAGCAGAAGAAAGAAAGTAATACACATCTGGGATGGCATGAGGGTGAGTAAATGATTAGAGAATTTTCATTTTTGTTTGAACTATCCCTTTAAATGTTTACTCTTCTTTGAGTTGATGATAATATCTCTGCAGATTCCAGAAACTGCATTTGTAATAACATCTATATAATGTTATGCTATCTTTGGCTTTTGGAAAAAGGAAAAGTAATTTACATTAGTAGCAATTCACTTAAGTGTCACTAGGCCGGTGGTAATGTAATGGTCAAGAATCTAGGCTGGCAACTCAAAATTTGGAGATAAAAATAAAAAAACACTCTTATCATGACCGTACACTTTAACCAAGTTTACACAAGTGATATTTTCCATAGTTTCCCATAGTTAGTGTCCAGCATGTCTCCTTGGATAGAAATTGTGTATTAACTAACTGCCAAAAAAAGATTATGATCGATTTTTAAAAAAATTACACAGATGTTATGCAGCAGAGTGTTTATTTCCCTGTGGATCTCATTAACTGTCTATCTCTTTCACCATCTGATGAGGTAATTACAGTTTGAGGCTCTGTGTACACAGAGAATGTGGCATCATGATAAATTGTCCTGAATTTCACATGTCTTACTGCATGGCTGTGAGGCAAACAGGTGTGGTGATGTAATTTCCCAGAATGCACCCAAATATACATCTCCACATTTGACTAAGTGTCAAGTTAGGGTTTAACATCAAAAGTGCTAATGATCTAATCATTGTTATTGATCTAGAGTTTTCTGACGTCACCATAATTGTATAAAAATCCACAAGTTGACATTGGCCCTCAAATATCTAAAAGGATATTGACAAGCAAATTTAGTTCACGTGTTGGCATTTTCATGTTAGTGTGAAGTGACCATTTTTTTCTCTCTCTTTATTGGAACAGGAAGGTGAAATATTTGAATATGATGGGCAGTCTGGTGGATAAACACACTGTCAGAGCTGTGAATGCCAAAGGGAAAGAGGTACGACTTTAGATTTAAGATAATTTACTTAATAAAGTTAAATATATAATGTCTTGCATCCTTACCGTTGATTCTTATAATGCCCACAGACAACAGTGACTGCGAAAAACATTGTGTTAGCCACTGGTGGACGGCCAAAGTACCCCACACATGTAAGTGTATGCGCCACTACAGAAGGGTATGTGTGGGTGTTCTCTATTTGCAGTGTGACCTTGTTTTGCTGATAGGGAAGAGACAATTTAGTTTTGTCTGGCTAAATATGATACAGTTGCTATTATTCCACCTTGGACTTGAAAGCATGGAATTTGTTTTTGATCGTGTCCATTTAGTTACCAGTAAAAGGGTAAACATATGATAAAGAGGTAAAGGAATAGTTCACCCTCAACCTTATGTCGTCTCAAACTCGAATGACTTTCTTTCTTCCATGGAACTCAACCGTAGATATTTGAATGGGGATATGTCTGTTTGTCCATACAATGCAAGTGAATGGTGACCAAGTTTTCAAGCTCCAAAAAGGATATAAAGACAGCATAAAGGTAATCCATATGTGGTTTAATCCATGTCTTCTGAAGCGATCCAATTAGTTTCGGGGGAGAACAGACCAAAATGTAACTCCTTTTTCACTGTACATTCACTGTAAATCATGATCACCAAGGATACTTATAGTGTAAAAGGAGTTAGATTTTGGTCTGTTCTTACCACAAATTGATTGGATTGCTTCAAAAGACATATAATTTAACCACTGAAGTCTTATGGATTACCTTTATGTTGCTTTTATATCCTTTGTGGAGCTTGAAAATTTGGTCACCATTCACTTGCATTTTATGGACAAATGGACATCATATCTCCATTCAAAAATCTTCATTTGTGTTCTGCGGAAGATAAAAGTCATACAAGTTTGAGATGACATAAGGGTGAGGAAATGAGGAGAGAAAGATAATTTTTGGATGAACTATTAATTTAAGAGACCAGTAAAGGTCAGTCAAAATGGATTAATCATTATTATTGTTAATATGAAAAATAATTATTATTGTCATTATTAATGTTAACACAAAATCTTTTAAGTACATGTCTGGGTCATTGCCTAATAAGAAAGATTTTGCATAATAAAAATTAAGCCATTAAGGATCACCCCAGCAATATAAAAGTTAATAATAATAATGATAATATATAATAATAATAATAATAATAATAAATCATCCTCATTACTATGTTGCTGAATATTTAAATTTTTATATATTGTATTTAAATTGTAAAGTATATAATGGTAGCATTAGTTCTACTGAATATACAGTATGCTGATTTTTTTAAGAAATCATTGTGTTTGTAAAGGATGATTTTGTTTACTGTATTACTGTACAGTAATAAGAATTTAGGGGAAAATGTGCATAATTGTCATGAAAATAATGCTAAAATTAAAAACAATATAAAAAAATACCAATGGTCCTAAAAATAGACTTCATGTTCTTGATGCATAGTATATTATGTTTTTCTTTTGATTTTGGAGTAAAATATGACCTAGGCATTTCTTTGTGAGATTCACCCATAAAGCACATTTTATGTTTTTCACATTTGAGGATTGAGTTAATTTAATATTGAAAGAATAAATTTTTTTTCACATTATTAAAATTTTAATTATAGTCATTTTGTAATTATTATATAAATCTAATGTATTAAAATTCATGCTATTTAATACAATATGATAACAGAAACATTGTTTTTGGAATATTATGTGGTATGAAACATTGATTTATATTAATGTTTATGTTTGAAATATTATTTTATTACACTTTTTGTTTAAAATATAAATGGAAGTGGAATGCTGCTGAGGCTGAATAATCATTTTTGTGCACTTAAAAGTGGCTTGTGTGTGTGGTTGTTTTTCCTCCAGGTGCCGGGAGCCATGGAGTTTGGAATTACAAGTGATGATATCTTCTGGCTCAAACAGTCACCAAGGAAAACGTAATTCACATTTATGTTGTAGGAAACCAACAGCTGTAATTACTGCCAATGCAGCTGGTAGCACGTGTTTAGTCTGTTTCTTCAAGTTATAATTCTCAGTAAAGACATTTATATTTTTAAAAAGGTTATTCTTGAAGTCATTCTTTAGAATGCACTAAACAATACAATGATTTCAATTGCTCAACAGAAGGCCTTCAGTTGATACTGATATTATATTTTCAATTCCTCCCGGCTATTTGTTGTAAAGTCACGCTAGTTACCATCACGACCACATCCTCTCGAGCAGGTGATGTTGTTTTGCGGTCGAGCTGTCAGCTGTACAGGTGCGATTTCAGACTGTTGCCAGTAAGATTGCTCATCCTGTGGAAATGGCGAGAGCTTGGTGACTGACGGGCATGAACAAGGGCATTGGCATGTACACCCGAGAGGGCAAAGCAAAAACTTGTACATTTACTTATGCAGTCGTTTCCACCACAAAAGCGGAACATCTGTCAGAACCGATAAGGTGTGCTATAGATTCCAATGCATTCAGTATATGTCATGATATCAACTCGACTTGACTGTGAGTTCATTATTCAAGTACCGATGTTGAAAATACTTTGATTTGAAGGAACCAAAGTGCCCCAGGACCACAGATGGTCTTGCAGTAAATACTCCTCTGTTTTGAACTGGTCTCTGTCTACTCTCCTTGAATGAAAGGATTCTTATTAGTCTCGGTAGACGTTAAGGAAGGCACAGCATGAGACTGCTGATGTTATCGTAGCTGGGTTTATTACAGAAGTGCTACCCAAGGTTGACTGAGTGTACTGTAATTACAGTTCCCACACATTGCCCATGATGGTATCCCTTGGAGTTGATGTATGAATATAGATGCTACAGTTGAATAGAATGCTATGCTAACAGTATATGATTAATACACGGCTCTGTTACTTGATTGTAAGTGGTCAGTAGTAGCACACTGTGGTAAAATATTTTTGTATATTGACTGCTAAACTGTTCTGCTCTAGTTACACAATCACTGGATGGTGCATCTTGTTTACTTGTTTTGTAAAAAGTGCATTAGCTGTACTTTCCTGTTAAACTGGTGCTCTAACAGGAATCTCCTCTGTCCAAATCCAGACAGGAGGCTCTTAGTGCAGGTCAGACCTGATTTATCTGGCATGCTGCAGTGTGGCAGGTGGGAATTCAGGGACACGTTTGCTGATAAAAGTGCAGAAAAGAGGTCTGCGATTTTTGCACCTAATTCTCCATAAGCCCGCCATACAAAAGAGCACGACGTGTAGCTGTGCATTAGCAGTGTTGTACATTTAGTGCATGTGATGATGTTTTGGTGTAATTGGGTATCACTCAGCAGCACCGTGTGTGGACATCCATGAGGATTAGACCCTCCGCTAGCAATTACATTTCACCATGACCGTGAAACTCAGAGCGGATTATAGCAGCACATCGCTCACACACGTAGACATTTTTCTTTGTTCACGTGTTCTCAACTTTTCCTTAACAACTTTTCCTTTCCTCCCTCTTTGACATGGTTCAAAATCGTTGCTTTGTTAGGTTTGTAGTTGTGCTTTATTACTCACAGTTGAGTATTCCTCACAGTTGAGTAACATTCACACACAGTTGAGTATTCATGTTACTCATTTGTGAGGTCATTAATTGTTTTTTTCTGTGTGTTTTAGGTTGGTTGTTGGTGCCAGTTGTATCCTTTATGAATAGCACCCACAGGAAGTGTAACTCAGAATTATTATTTTTAATTTTTTAGAAGCACTGCTATTAATCATTGGCGCACATCATGGCTAATCGATTGGTTTTATCCCACATAACAAACAAACATGCTCTCATTTAAACTTTCAGTGACTGTAATAGAATATATTTAATCTATTCTATAATAATGATAATTCTATAACAATAATATATCATTTATAATAATATTCATACAGTATCTCACAAAAGTGAGTACACCCCTCACATTTTTGTAAATATTTAATTATATCTTTTCATTTGACAACACTGAAGAAATGACACTTTGCTACAATGTAAAGTAGTGAGTGTACAGCTTGTATAACAGTGTAAATTTGCTGTCCCCTCAAAATAACTCCACACAGCCATTAATGTCTAAACAGCTGGCAACAAAAGTGAGTACACCCCTAAGTGAAAATGTCCAAATTGGGCCCAAAGTGTCAATATTTTATAATTATAATTTTTTTGTTTGTTTTGTTTTCATTATTATTTATTGTCAGTATATATATCATATATGGGTTATATTTATATTATAATTAATTCCAGAAGACATGCCTGGAAACAATGAATAAACAAATCAATAATTCAACTAAATACAATAAAACTAATCAAATGGAAATTAATGGAAAAAACAATTATCCCTAATAAACAACAATAAAAAAAATCTAATAATAATATTAAAAAAGTATTGTACTAGTTCTCATGCAGGTTTCCTGGCTGTGTATAAAATGTGATTTCCCTTTCTTATGTACAGCCAGATACAAGGTCAGAAATCAGCTTTTATTATGGGGCAATATTGAATTTTTAGGAAAAAGATTTACACTTATGAGGGCATTTAAATGAACACTGCGTTGAACTTTTATGTAAAATACTTGAAATTATTGAATGGATTAATATACGTTTTTAACTTATTCAGTAAGGTTGTTTCCTATACATTTAAATTTCCATCAATCATATTTTGTATTAATATGTTTTGGATAAAATATTAGAAAAAAAATTATTGGATGTTTAGAGGGAATTCACACAAAGAAAATAATAGTTTCAATATTTATGCATTTCAATTTTGTAACAAAATTCCATCAAATTGGATTGAGTATAAATATTTTTAATAATAAGTTTTTTTTTTATTGGAAAAAACAAAAAATATTTTAAGTTTGATTAATGACATTTTTGAAAACATTACACAATTCAATTTGACGAAATTGAAAAGATTTGTTATAAAATGAAAATATGTTTTAAATTGTTTGCCCCTATATTTTCTCACCCCACCCAGATATTTTCATTATTTTATATAATAAATCAAAAGAAAGAATATACGATGTATTATTATTAATAATAATAATAATAATAATAATATTATTTTAAGTTATGCCTTGAAACAATAATCAAGTCAACAAAATGAATACATTAACCTAAGCCTTTATCAATAAAAAAACAATCAAATAAAAGTATTCAATAATAATTTATAAGTATTGTACTAGTTCTCCTACAGGTTTACTGGCTGTAATGTGAAGTTTGGTTTCTCTTTCTTCTGGGCTACCAGAATGTTTTTCATAAAAAATAATAAATACAAAATTTACAAATAAACAATCTATGCGTAAACAAAAAACATTATTATAATAAACAACAAAATAGTAAATAATATTAAATTATAATGAAAGTATATTGTTCTATTTCTCATACAGGTTTATTGTTGTTTGGTTTCCCTTTTATAGATTATATTTTTTTCATTATTAGTTATAATTGAAGAGTTAGAAAATGTGATTTCATAATAATAATAATAATAATAATTATTATTATTATTATTATTATTATTATTTCCAGATGTTATGAAACAATCCTATGATTCACCACACATGTTATGAGCTTGACAACAAATTACATGATCAATAAATAAGGAATACATTAATTGCTGAAACCCCAGTATTCAAAGAAATGAGAAACATCTGTTGCTCTGCCAATTGAGTTTCTGTTAATGCTGTAATTTGTGGTTACGCCTTTTCAGGAAATAGTGCATAGAAAATGATTTTATTTGTTCATGCAATTTCATTTGTTTTCCTTCACTGTGTGTGTGAAGATGTAGCATTGGAATGTGCTGGCTTCCTCACTGGCATTGGGCTGGACACCACTGTGATGGTGCGTAGTATCGCCCTCCGTGGGTTTGATCAGGTACTATGTCTCTTCTCGATTAATTCAAAAAATCTCTCTCTTTTAAAATATACTTTCATTTATAAGTTAAAGTGCAATGGTAAAAACATGCATTTTCGGTTGTCTCGTCAACCTTTGTTTTTGGTTTGGGAGTTCTTTGAAGTGAATCACCCGGGTAAAGCCGCTGTGCTTCATGGCGAAAACAGGATGAGGGACCTGGCCAGACTTATTTTATTACCCTGTTTTTAATGATTTCATCTTTAATGAATGGTTATGGTGTTCTGACAGGAGATTTGTCATATTAAGCATTACACCAGCAGTATGGGCTGGCTTTAGTAACATGGGATGACAACTATGAGTAAATTGCTGAAGAGTGAAATAAGTGTTTCAGAAAACAGTTGGTGAGGAAAAGCCCTCAATAACTTTTCTTGTGCACTTTTTTTTTTGTGTGTTCTCCTTGTATTTTAGCAAATGGCTGGTTTAGTCACAGACTACATGGAGGCATATGGCACCAAGTTCTCCTGGAGGTCTACTCCGAAACAAGTAGAAAAGCTCCCGTCTGGGCTTCTTCAGGTCACATGGACCGATCTAAACACTGAAGAGGAGCGTCAAGACACCTTCAACACAGTACTCTGGGCAGTAGGTCAGGACTTCTCTATGTCTGTGTCTCAAACATGCTAGTTTCTCTTTCTTCTCACATAATAGAATCATTTCAACTCAGAAAAATATTTCATGTCAGAATTTAAATATAATTATAATTTAATATATGAAGGGTAATGTACAGTAACTATCACAAATAAACCACTTCACTAGCGTGGCTATACATTATTCCTTACAGATATGGAAAAAACTGCTCTAACAGAGATTAATGTTGGAGGAAAGCATGTCCGGTATCCCATTTCAAAAGCATAATTCCTCATATTATAGTATATACAGTGCATCCAGAAAGTATTTTCAGCGCTTCACTTTTTCCACATTTTGTTATGTTACAGCCTTATTCCAAAATGGATTCAATTCATTATTTTCCTCAAAATCTACAAACAATACCCCATAATGACAATGTGAAAGAAGTTTGTTTGAAATCTTTGCAAATTTATTAAAAATAAAAAATGAAAAAATCACAGGTACATAAGTAGTCACAGCCTTTTCCATGATGCTCAAAATTGAGCTCAGGTGCATCCTGTTTCCACTGATCATCCTTGAGATGTTTCTACAACTTAATTGGAGTCCACCTGCGGTAAATTCAGTTGATTGGACATGATTTGGAAAAGAAAACGCCTGTCTATATAAGGTCCCACAGTTAACAGTGCATGTCAGAGCACAAACCAAGCCATGAAGTCCAAGGAATTGTCTGTTGACCTCCAAGACAGGATTGTATCGAGGCACAGATCTGGGGAAGGGTACAGAAAAATTTCTGCAGCATTGAAGGTCCCAATGAGCACAGTGGCCTCCATCATCCTTAAATGGAAGAAGTTTGGAACCACCAGGACTCTTCCTAGTGCTGGCCACCCGGCCAAACTGAGCGATCGGGGGAGAAGGGCTTTAGTCAGGGAGTTGACCAAGAACCCGATGGTCACTCTGACAGAGCTCCAGCGTTTCTCTTTGGAGAGAGGAGAACCTTCCAGAAGAAAAACCATCTCTGCAGCACTCCACCAATCAGGCCTGTATGATGGAATAAGGCTGTAACATAACAAAATGTGGAAAAAGTGAATCGCTGTGAATACTTTCCAGATGCACTGTATATCTGTTTGTGCTTCCATCGCCCCACACACCACAGTGCTGCTGTGTCAGCAAAAAAACGGTCTATCAGGCCTGAAAACAGGGTAATAAAGAAAGATGTAGGGAATCATTTGGGGAATTGTTAATCATTGGACAGCACTGCTCTTCAAGACCAGGATGCACCAGGGGCCCTGGGGTCACCAATTCCCTGCTTTGTTCTCTCGTTCTGGGTTTTCCTGCTGGAGTCGCCCGTCTCTGTACGGAAACCCACCCAGCGTGACTGGTTTTCCCCTTTTCTCGTCCCTCAGCATCTTTGTCCGCAGATGCCACACTCTGCTCTGTGTCACTCTTTCACTCATCTGATTTCTCTCATTCCGGTTACAGGGACAATGAGAGGAACATCCGTCTGGCTGGTGGTGGTTTATTTATTGATGTTGTGAGAAGAGGGTGTGGAGTAGTGGTACAGTGAGGATGAGTCTTTAGCTTCCTTTCTGGGTGTGTGCGACAGAGAGAGTGAGAGATTTAGTAATCTGCAGTGATGCCTACTTCTCTGTACAGTTCCAAAAGCTTTGGCCTTGGGTGTATGATGGGATGTTTCTTTTATTCAGGTCTTTCTTTGTTTTATTTGAGATAGTGCTTGAAGTGGGTCAGTGCTTACTGGCAATTTTGCGCTATCCTGCTCTAGAATTGGAGTGATGTAGTGCCAATAGTTGCTTTTTGGAACCATCGGTTATCTGCAAAAATCTATGCCAATCATTCTTTTGTTTTTTTTTGTTCCAACAGCTTTGTTCTACAGTATAAAAGCGGCTTATAGAGGTGAAATAAAGTCACGTAGGGATTTGCTGTATCTAAATCTTTCCTCATTGACAATATTCATCCATATTGTTATTCTGACTTCAATGCATTTAAGGCCATGCTGAATGTGTGCCCCTGCCTTTTTAAGTAAGAGTCTGTGATACATTATTTATTTTGAGATTGAGTGGATTGTGGGTTTGTTTTGGTATGAGGATACGGTATAAATTGTATTTGTTCAGGTCTTGAAAAATATCTAAATTTTATTTAAAAAAAACTCCAAACACACCAAATCAGTGTGTGCATGCATGCAGGAGAGAGAGATTTTGGCTATTAATTGGTTTTAGATGGGCAGATTATTTGGGGGATATATTTAATATTAAGAATATCTTTTATTGAAAAGATGTTTTTCTAAATAGACTATTACTATTCTTAATCAGGTGGCTGTGGCTCTGGTGATAGAGCGGGTTGGCGGTTCGATTCCTGACCCACAGGACTCCACATGCCAAAATGTCCTTGTGTAAGACACTGAAACCCAAGTTGCTCCCAGTGGCAGGATAGTGCCTTGCATGGCAGCTCTGCCGTCATTGGTATGTGAATGGGTGAATAAGTCGTAGTGTAAGTCGCAGTGTAAGTCGCTTTGGATAAAAGCGTCTGCCAAATGAATAAATGTAAATGAGTGTAGTGGTCTAAGCACATAACTGGTAATCTGGTGATCAGAAGGATGCTGGTTCGAGCCCCACAGCCACCACCATTGTGTCCTTGAGCAAGACACTTAACTCCAGGGGGATTGTCCCTGTAATAGGGGATTGTCCCTGTAATAAGTGCACTGTAAGTCACTTTGGATAAAAGCGTCTGCCAAATGCATAAATGTAAATGAATACTGCTAAGGTTAAAAAGGCACTATATAAGTGCAGACCATTTTCTATTTACCATTTTACTCGTGTGTGTGTGTGTGTGTGTGTGTGTGGTGTGTGTGTGTGTGTGTATTAATTATACATATACAAACCCTTCATTTAGTGAATATATATATAGACGGTTGCACGATGAGAAGCATACAGTAATTTGGTTTATATTTATATAGAGCATTGTTACAGGGCCAAGTTTCTGTCATCTCAAAATAAGAGACCTCTGTATGTTTCCGGCTTGTTTTATAGTTAAAAGTCTAGCAATTATGCACCAAATCTTAATTAATTTTGGTTATTATTGGGATTTTGCTAGAACAATTAACTACATCTGGGATTTTATTTATTTTGGACTCATTTGCATCAATTTCTGTACCTGTCCTAGTAAGTAAAGTCTACTTTTATGGGTTATTGGCCTTTTACTGACCTCTATCTATCTATTTATTTATTTATTTATTTATTTATTTAAAAATCAACTTTTAAGATCTATTTAAAGCATTTATATATAATTATTATTAGAATTCAGCTATTTTGCAGTCACAGGTGTGCATGCTATTTTACAATAGCTATGAATGCATTTCGTTTGTATATGCATTTCATAATCAAATATTGTTCATTTTGACTGTCGTCATAGTGAAAAAATAACTTTCAGAGGATGCTAATTTCCTCTATAACACCCTAGAGAGGATGGTGTGTTTCTCTGCTGTGCCTCTGCTCTCCTGCTCTATTTCTCACAGTTTTTTTTATCTCCCTTATGACGACTTATGGAATAGCCCCATTTCTCCTCCTGACTCTCACTTCCAGAGGAACACTTCCACCCTTCCATTCCTCTGTCCTTCCTCTGGGCTGCACCCTTTTGCAGGTGGCTGTGCTAAACACGAGGAAGGAGAACATTTCCTCCATAGGTGTACTATTTTATTGAGTATTGAATATGGGAAGTAATATACAGTACATGGTGTACATATGTGTTGTGGTTAGTTAACAACAGTATATACATTTCTTTCTTCTGCAGATCACAAACAAATTTTTTAGAAGAATATCTCAGCTCTGTAGGGCCATACAATGCAAGTGAATGGTGACCAAACCGAAGCTCCAAAAGGCACATGAAGGCAGCATTAAAGTAATCCATACAGCTGCAGTGGTGATCCAATCGGTTTTGTGTGAGAACAGATCAAAATGTAAAAAAAACAAAAATGTCACTGTACATTTTGAAATTGCAGTCTCTAGGCTCGATCATGATTTCAAGCTCAATTACACTTCCTAGGCCATCTAGTGCTCTGTGCATGCATCAAGCACTAGGAAGTGTAATTGAGCTTGAAATCATGATTGCCAAGGAGACTGCTGTCAAGATTTATAGGAAAAAAGGAGTTATATGTTGCTCTGTTCCCACCTCAAATTGATTGGATCACTTCAGAAGACATTGATTAAAACACTGGAATCATATAGAGTCATTTTATGCTGCCTTTATGAGCTTTTTGGAGCTTCTAAGATTTGGTCACTTAAGAGATTCTTATAAAAAAAGCTTTGTTTCTAGGGGCCTGGGTAGCACAGCGACGCTGACTACCACCCCTGGAGTCGCAAGTTCGAATCCAGGGCATGCTGAGTAACTTCAGCCAGGTCTCCTAAGCAACCGAATTGGCCCAGTTGCTAGGGAGAGTAGAGTCACATGGGGTAACCTCCTCGTGGTCGCTATAATGTGGGTTTTGCTCTCAGTGGGGTACGTGGTGAGTTGTGCTCAACAAGCCACGTGATAAAATCCGTGGATTGACTGTCTCAAATGCGGAGGCAACTGAGATTTGTCCTCCGCCACTTGGATTGAGAAGAGTCTCTACGCCACCACAAGGATCAAATTGGGGAGAAAAAAAATCTTTGTTTCTGTTCTGCAGAAGAAAGACAAACACATCTGGTATGGCATGAGGGTGAGAACATGATGGGAGAATTATTGCTAGAACTATTGCTTTAAAATCACTGTGAAGTATTTCAGGTCTCTCACTGAATTTTTGCATGTGCCTGGGAATAGAAAGCAGCTCAATCCTCCTTTATTGTCTCATCCATTATTGTCTCCAGCACAGTTGAGTCGATAAGGCTCAATTAAAGTCTTGCCAGGCAGATTGTTGTGGGTAATTAGCATGTTGGCTTTGAGATATCTTCCGTGTACCACACCAGGCTCTGTTCTTGTACATTATCAGAGCCAGCTGTATGTGTGAGGAGGTGTGGGGTCTGAATTCTCAGGCTCAGTCCTTATCAGTCGGTATGTGTTGTTGTGTCCAGCCTTCACAATGCCCAGCGAAGTTCCAGGAGCCCAAATCAGACAGGGAGTGAGACAGGAAGTGCTGTGCAGGAATGCTCTGCTCTGGTTTGATGCAGACACTGGTTCTTTTCCCACTTCACAATAGACATCTTTACAGTTTTTTTTTCTCAGATGAAATAATAAAATGTATGTTCTCACTATCATAAGACTAGCTATGCCTAGACAATGTCAAGGACGTTCTTTTTCCGCTGACTGATAAGGACATCTGTGAGGGGTTTGTTGCTGATGGAATGTGGTGTAAAACAAAGGACGTCTTTCACTCACACTAAACATTAAGTGCCTGTAAATTGTAGACTTCTGAGCCCATTTTTGGAGTCGTCATATGAATTAAGCACAGACAGAAATAAAAGCACAGTGTTTTTCTAGGGCCTAGACAATGAAAAGACAATAACAAAAATGACCTGCACCATGATAACAAATATGATAAATAAAACATTTTATGTGCCTTTTTTAATTTTTTATTTATTTTTTGGCCTTGGTCTGAATGATTGATCCATTTAACCAAAAAAATTACCCTTTTAAGCAATTTCTGAGCAAAACAAAAATATAGATATATACATTGAATATCATCAAAAGCCTGAAAATGTTGAGACTTTTCTTAAATATTATGCCCAACCCTAGTTTAAAGGCAACATGAAATCAAAGTTGACCCTTCTCTATTAACAAAGACCCCTGGTGTTATTGTGCACGAATCATCGGTGGACTTTTACGGAAACGTAAAAGCGTTTTCCGCCTCTAAAATAACTTTCCTGTTCAAATAATCAAGACCGTATGGGTGGGGAAAAATAATATGAACCAATAATAACATAGCCTACATTTTACAGTATGTGCCAGTCATATCCCACTGGATAAAATCAAGTCCCGTCTTGCATTATTTCCTGCTGAATATTATTAAACCTAATTTTGAAGACCAGCCTATCAATAAGAATGTATTTTTAAACTGCTACTTTTGATTTTCTCCTGACATTCTCTCTGGCTTTTCTCTTATATGGCAATCTCTCTCATACTCTCACTCTTTCCCTTGGCTTCTTATTCTTACACTTTCTCTCTCTTTAAAGGGATAGTTCACCCAATACATTTTATTCTCTAATTATTTACTCACCCTCATGCCATCTCAGATGTGTATGACTTTCTGCCTTATGCAGAAAACAAACTATGATTTTTAGAAGAATATCTCAGCTTTGTAGGTCCATACAATGCAAGTGAATAAGTGCCAAAATGTTGACATTCTAAAAAGCTTTTATCCATCATATGACTCATGTTTTAATCCATATTTTCAGAAGTGATATGACATGAGAGTGAGAAACAGATAAATATTTGAGTTGATTAAATATTTTTGTTTGCTTGATATTCTTCTCCCTGCCCATTAGTTTGCATGAAGAATGTGAATCACCAAAAACACAAGAAAGTGAAAGTGATCTGTTTCTCACCCACACCAATCATATCACTTCTGAAGAAATTGATTTAACCACTGGAGTCTTATGGAATACTTTTATGCTGCCTTTGTGTGATTTATGGAGCTTCAAAATGTTGGCACCCATTCACTTGTATTATCTAGGCCAAAAGAGCTTAATTCTTGTTCATCAGATGAAAGAAAATCATACACATCTGGGATGGCATAAGAGTGAGTAAATGATGAGATAATTTTCATTCCTTTAAGTAATAGACAGATACCTCACTTGTCTCAGGTCTTGCTGTGGCGGTGCAGAAGGAAGTTGTTTCTGAGCTTGAGGCAGGAAAGGGGGCTTCGGGTTTGTTGTTCTTGCAGGCTGATAGCATCTACATGGGTACCTCTGGCTTCTGCTGCAAACATTGTTTATTGTGATACCTGTGAAGGCAGTGTGACTGTGGAGTCTATGCTTGTATGAGTGTCGTTTGTGTGTGTCTGAGACACTGTGGATAGGGGTGAGATGGACAAGTGTCGACAGCCTCTCTCAGCCCTCCGACGGGAAGTGACAGAAATGACACAGCAGGCCCCAGGTGGCTGATGGGATGTGCACCCAGGACTGCTCATTACTCATTTCACTCCAGTGTTATTATTGTTAACAAAAACTAAAATGAGAACTAAAACTACATTTTCGTTAACTGAAATAAAAAAATATCCATTATTGGAAGAAGCTGAAACAAAACTTTCATTTAAAAAATGTTTTAATTTTAGTATTAAAACTGGCAACCCTCACATTTCTATTGATGGCAGTCAGCACATAACTTTGCCAGCTCTAAAATACTGGAAAAAAATAAATAAAAATGTTTATGTGCCTGTTCGGCTGCGCCTGCCGGCAGGCTTGTCCCCACCTCCCTGGTGCTGGGGAGGGGGAGAAAAAAAAAAGAGAAGGACAGGGCGAGGCAGAGCAAATGTGTGAGCGGAGAGAGAGAAGAAATTGCTCACCGGTTCCCAGACACGCTGTTGCCTGGTCCTCAACCACTCCTCCACCCACTGGCGTGCAACAGCCACTCCTCCCTGGGTGGGCAGCAGCATGTCCTTCAACCCCTGGCGGATGGAACGCCCCTCTGCGTACTGGCGGCCAGTAGCAAGACCCTCTGTCTCTGGCAGTGGCTCCACCACTCCAGCTGGCCAGCAGCGGCGACTCCTTACCTCGGCGGACAGACGAGGCGGCTGCTCCTTTGGGCAGACGGCAGTGGCGAGGACTCCACGACACCGCATCCCTCCTCCTTTCCGGGTTTCTGCACCAATGTAACAGGGTTTAAAATGGGCAAGGAGGCAGTGAGAACTGGCTGAACAGTCAAAGTAGTTTTTAATGTAAATTAAACAAAAAGACACAAATGCACACACGGCAGCTGCGTGTTGCTCTCCCTCCCGAACTGCCGCATCCGGCTGCATTTATCCCTCTCCTCGGCTGATTAGCCCAATTGGCCCTCCTCTGTGTGTGTGTGTGTGTGTGTGTGTGTGTGTGTGTGTGTGTGTGTGTGTGTGTGTGTGTGTGTGTGTGTGTGTGTGTGTGTGTGTGTGTGTGTGCGTGCGTGCGTGCGTGCGTGCGTGCGTGCGTGCGTGCGTGCGTGCGTGCGTGCGTGCGTGCGTGCGTGCGTGCGTGCGTGCGTGCGTGCGTGCGTGCGTGCGTGCGTGCGTGCGCGTGTTTTTGTGATTTACGAGGACAATTTTGTAAGTTACAAATTAGTAATTACAAGGGTATTATGCTATAAATGTGATTTATGAGGACATTTCTAGTGTCCCCATAATTCAAATCGCTTAAAAATCATACTAAACAATGTTTTATTGAAAATGTAAAAATGCAGAAGGTTTTCTCTGAGGGTTAGGTTCAGGGGTTGTGTTAGGTTTAGAGGATAGAATCTATAGTTTGTACAGTATAAAAGTCATTATGTCTATGGAAAGTCCTCATAATGATAGGTAGACCAACGTGTGTGTGTGTGTGTGTGTGTGTGTGTGTATATATAGAAAAACTACAACTGAACTGAAACAAAAACCTTAAAACTAAAGCCAGTGTTCCCTATTAATTGTCCCGATTGGGCGTTTTGTCGTATCTAGCCATAGTAGGAGCGGTCACGTTGCACGACTGCAATGCAAAATTTATGACACTGCTAAAACTTCGAGGAAGGCTAAGATTCAACGCAAAGGCAATTAATTAGCAAAGACTGCCGATATTGCCCTATGACAAGAGACTTAATGAATAGGACATTTGTAGTGTCTGTTGGAGATGAGATATCCTCCTCTCCAAAAATGTGTGGTTCTTGCAAGAATCCCTGTTAAGGCCAATATTGTTTTCACTATATGTGCTACTGATTGGTTCTGTGATTCGAAAATACAACATTAATTTGCATTGCTATGCAGATGGCTTGCCATTGTATTTGTCGCTGAATCCCGATGGTTTGACCAATTTAAATATTCTTCAAGCGTGTATAGGAGATATTAAAAATTGGATGGCACGCAATTTTGTTCAGTTAAATACTGATAAAACAGAGGTTGTTATAATCCGTCATGATTTACAAAAAAGTCAGATTGAGTCAACACTTAGACAGGTGGTCTCAAATATTCAGCAGGTGGTGAAACATTAGGGAGTTTATTTTGATACTAATTTAAATTTTAATACCATGTCAGGAAGTTAGTTCAGTCTTGTTTTCATCAGTTAAAGAACATTTCCAATGTGACATATCTTGAGTTTCAAGGATACAGAGAAGCTCATACATGCTTTTATTTCTGCTCACCTTGATCACTGTAATGCCCTATTTTCAGTGTTAAATAAATTTTTATATGGCTTAAATCAGTGCAAAATACTGCAGCAAGACTTTTGACACGGACTAGGTCTTTTAATCATATCACTCAAGCATTGGCTACCAATTAATTTTAGGGTTGATTTTAATATATTATTAATTGCATAGCCATTACATGGTTTGGCTCCAGAATATTTGGCAGAACTTTTAAAACCTTACAAAACAGTTTAGACCTCTTAGATTTTCTTGTCATGAATTGTTGGCTGTTCCAATATCAAGTTGTGAAACTAAAGGTGATAGAGCTTTTGTAGTAAAGGCCCCACAATTATGGACAACATGCCCAGGGATATTAGATCTGCTGAATCTGTGTCTGTTTTTAAGTCTGGTTTAAAAACTCATCTGTACAGACTTGCTTTTATTACTCTGTGAATGTGTTGTGTTTTACTGTGTATGTTGCTTGTATTAATATGTGATTTATGTTGGGTTTTACTTTGTGTGTTTTTGATTTTATGTTTTGTGAAGCACTTTGTGCTAAATCGCTAAAAGGTGCTCTATTAAAAAAATATTACTATTCTTGTTAAATCTTTTACAATCCTCATAATCTCTGACAGTAAAATCGTTCCCAAAATGGTACAGTGTGAACCTGGCATAACTAAATGAAAGGACAATTTGGAAAGAAAATAGAAATATTAAAGGTGCACTCATATGTATGAAACTATGACCACTCACATGCGATTTAGGACTCTAGTCATATCACCAACCTTATTAAAGCTGTTTTTATTCTACATTGGGCAGGGGCGCCCTCATGGGGGCAGCCATTTTAGAATCGCATGACCAGCTGAGTACTACTTGCTTAATCTCATTAACCATCTTGTTATTGGACACTTTAATGACTGATTGTGAGTATTGAATTTCTACAATGGTAGCTATAACTGAAAACTTCATTTTGAATGATGCTCCACCCGTAGATACGCGATTTCACCTCACTCGGGAGTGACATCACGCCCGTTACATTTACAATATAATTTACTGTAAATAATGTTAACAAATTATACATCTTTTCAAAAGTCTAAGGGTTCAACATTGATATCCGATCTCTGTTTCTCCAGAAACAGCAATTTAGTTGTTTGTGCCAGAAGTACTAAGGAAAACATGCAGTATCAAAACGGGCCTTCGTACATTTATGAAAACGCAATCACCAGATGAATCCAGTTCACCACACTGTGGTCAACTGTCCATGACAAGCGTTCATTGAAAAAACATCCAATAGCACTTTTTGTACATAAAAGTGATAAATATTGATACATTCAAAAAAAAAAATTACGCCTGAAAGAATTACCCCTCGTCATCGTTCTTCAACAAACTATGCAATCTGAGCAGCATTCATGTTGTAAAACTGTATATTATCTTATATATTTGAGTCTCATATACAAAATGAGCATGTCTCCAAAGTCTATTTTTAAAAATGCAGCTTAGTTTTATTAATAATAGCCAAGCAGTCAGATTTTGCGTCATCTTGAAAGGCGGAGCCTTAATTTTACTCTGTACACCGGCAGCGATTTTCAGAGAAAAATGTTTACAGGATCCTAATTTTTTGTTAGATCATCTTTAAATTTGAAACGTAACTTCTTTAGACTTGTGGCTTTGAGAACATTGTATTTCTGGGTTGTCTTGGTACTTTTTTATTGTTTTTTTTGTTTTTTTTTTTAGATTATAAAAACACATTTAGCACAAAATATTTCCATTACTATAAACTTCAGCTTCTCTAACTTTAAAAAAATAACAACATATATTAATTATGAAACTTTGGAAATAAAGCCCAAAGTGTCTTCTTTCAAAAGACTACAACTGTCTCCATACTCCTTAGGGTCCAGTAAATACAACCATTTAAGTTCAGGTATGTCATTTTCATGTTTTGTGCTCAAAAAGGGGTGCGTATCAACAGGTTAACTAAAAGTAACAAGTTTTTAACTTTGACTCTGTTAACTGCGAACAAACTCAGTCACCCTCTCTCTTCAGCTGTGCATTTGTTTTCTTTTCTAATCACTAGATAAGATTTTGCCCTCTAATCTTAAAGCATAAAGCCACCCCTGCATTCTCCCAGCATGCCGAGCGGTACTCTCCAGGCCTACTGAACATGACCGAAACAGTGAGCAGTTTCACTGCAGTCTCACGCCTTGGAAAAGTGTTGTATGATATATCACTCTACCTGTCATTGCTTTCTGCTCTTTGACTTTAGGCAGAGCCCCTGAAGCCAGGACACTCAATCTGGAGAATGTCGGCGTGAAGATCAACAAAGAAACGGGGAAAATAATTGTGGCCGCTGATGAGGCAACATCTGTGCCGAACATTTACGCAATTGGGGACATTGGCGAGGTAGGTGTCAAGGATTGATACCATTAAATAAAATGCACAAGTGGGAGTAATTGAACTCGATCAATAATGCACAAACGGTATGGGTGGATTTCATGAAACCTGTCAAGAACTTTGACAAACCTGGTCATGTTTCATGCCAAAATCTAAAGAAAGAAATGTGAAATTTCCATTATAGTTCACCCCAAAATAAAAAAATCCCATAATTTACTCGCCTTTATGCCATCCCACGCTCGTATGACTTTCTGAGATAATTTACATGGTAAATAATTTATTCATAATAATATTTGTTACACTGCCTTTCATTTAAGCTGATCTACATATAAAAATCATTGTAAAACATGACTGCATTACAATAATGAAAATCTAATGAGAATTTAGATTTTTTTTTAACAAGTGAGAATTTGGGTTTGAAATGTGCTTAATTGTCCTGAAAATTATGGCAAATGGCAAAAAAATGGAGTAATAGTTCTGCCAAAAATGACAATTCTTTCATCAGTTACTCAACCTCATGCCATTCCAGATGTGTTTGACTTCATTTCACAAATGAAGATTTTTTTAGAAGAATATCTCTACTCTATATGTCCATAAATTGCAAGTGAATGGCGACCAAAACTTTAAAGCTCCAAAAAGTATAAAGGCAGCGTAAAGGTAATCCATACGACTCCAGTGGTTAAATCCATGTCTTCTGAAGTGATGTAATCGGTTGTGGGTGAGAACAGACCAAAATATAACTCGTTTTTCACTGTACATCTTGCCATTGCAGTCTCTTGGTGTGATCGTGATTTCAAGCTCTATTACACTTCCTAGTTCTTGATGCATGCACATTGTGCTAGATGGTGCTAGGAAGTGTAAACAAGCTTAAAATTATGATCACCAAGGAGACTGCTGATGTCAAGATTTATAGTAAAAAAGGACTTGAATATTGACTGTTTCTCACCCACACCTATCATTTTGCTTCATAAGACATGGATTAAACCACTGGGGCCGTATAGATTAATTTTGTGCTGACTTTGTGCTTTTTGAAGCTTCAAAAATTGCATGGTACTATAGAGTGGAGATATTCTTCTAAAAATCTTTGTGTCTTGCAGAAGGATGTAAGTCACACACATCTAGGATGTCATGAAGGCGAGTAAATTATGAGAGAATTTTCAATTTGGGGTGAGCTATTCCTTTAATGGTCTGAAACTCATGCTTTGTTTTTTATGCAAAATATTTTTTCAGTTTTTGTTTTCCTTTTGATTGTGGGTTGAATGTAAGCTAGGCATGTTTTTGTGAGATTCGCCCAAAAACACACACACACACAAACACACACATTCTGCCCAGCTGGAAAGCCACAGAGCTGCAGCATATTCCTGTCTATCAGTTCAACAGCTATGCTTGAAGGTCTTTGCCCTGAAACATCTCAGACACAACTGGCTGCTTAGATCAAATATCGCAGCTGCCTGTCATCCAAAGCAGCTGTGTGATTATTGGCGCGCACACACTGCCACAGAACTAGTCAAGGGAAGAGCCTTCTTCTCTTTACCCGTCATTCCATTTTTTTTTTTTTACATCAAAACGCTGTGCTCTATCTTTTTCTTTTTTTACACAAATAAAGCGAGACATTGAACTGCACCTGGTTACTGCCAAGAAATGCATTACAATTCAGCTGTCTGGGTGGCATTCACACTCAAACACACACACACACACACACACACACACACACACACACACACTTGCTCTCACCTGAGGCGGTTTCTTGGACAGCAGGATGTACAGAAGTTATCTGGCAGGTTGCTGATGCCATTAGTCAGTGAATGAGAATTTGCCCTGTGGTGCTGCTTGTTCCTGTGTTGTTACTGTAGGCATGTTTTCCAAAATGCTGGTTAGCAGCCTTCCACCTCTGCGCTGTAATCAGCATCATAGATTACACTTAACAACACAGCAATTTGCTTTGCATTGTGTTTAATTGCCGTTGAAATCTCTTCAGTTGTTGTGCACAGGGTTCGCCAAGGCACTAGGTCTTGCAGACTGGATTTGTTGAGCGTGTGTGCAGATGTTCTTTTACATAACCATCTCATGCTCCTTTTCAGGGTCGTCCTGAGTTGACCCCAACAGCTATTAAGGCGGGAAAGCTCCTTGCCCATAGATTGGAGGGCCATTCCACTGAGCTCATGAACTATGATAACGTGAGTTTGTTATTAGACACATACAGTTGAAGTCAGAATTTTACATACACTTAGGTTGAAGTCATTAAAACTCATTTTTAACCACTTCACAGATTTCATATTTGCAAACAATGGTTTTGGCAAATCTACTTTGTGCATGACACAAGCCATTTTTCCAACAACTGTTTACAGATAGATTGATTCACTTTTAATTGATGACATCACAGTTTCAGTGGGTCAGAAGTTTACATACACTAAGTTAACTGTGCCTTTTAAGAAGCTTGGAAAATTCCAGAAAATGATGTCAAGCCATTAGGCAATTAGTCAATTAGCCTCTGATAGGCTAATTGGAGTCAGTTGGAGGTGTACATGTGGATGTATTTTAAGGCCTACCTTCAAACTCAGTGTCTCTTTGCTTAACATCCTGGGATGTGGACCTCCACAATCTGGTTCATCCTTGCGAGCAATTTCCATTTGCCTGAAGGTACCACGTTCATCTGTACAAACAATAGTACGCAAGTAAAAACACCATGGGACCCTGCAGGCATCATACCACTCAGGAAGGAGACACATTCTGTCTCCTAGAGATGAACATAGTTTGGTGCGAAAAGTGCAAATCAATCCCAGAACAACAGCAAATGACCTTGTGAAGATGCTGGAGGAAACGGGTAGACAAGTATCTATATCCACAGTAAAACAAGTCCTATATCGACATAACCTGAAAGGCTGCTCGGCAAGGAAGAAGCCACTGCTCCAAAACCCCCTTTAAAAAAACAGACTACAGTTTGCAAGTGCACATGGGGACAAAGATCTTAATTTTTGGTGACATGTTCTCTGGTCTGATGAAACAAAAATGTAACTGTTTGGCCATAATGACCATTGTTATGTTTGGAGGAAAAATGGTGAGGCTTGCAACCCAAAGAATACCATCCCAACCATGAAGCATGGGGGTGACAGCATCATGTTGTTGAGGTGCTATGCTGCAGGAGGGACTGGTGCTCTTCACAAAATAGATGGCATCATGAGGAAGGAAAATTATGTGGATATTTTTGAAGCAACATCTCAAGACATTAACCAGGATGTTAAAGCTCTGTCTCAAATGGGTCTTCCAGTTGGACAATGACACAAAGCATACCTCCAAAGTTGTGGCAAAATGGCTTAAGGACAACAGTCAAGGTATTGGAATGGCCATCACAAAGCCCTGACCTCAATCCAATAGAAAATGTCTGGGCAGAACTGAAAAAGCATGTGCGAGCAAGGAGGCCTTCAAACCTGACTCCGTTATACCAGTTCTGTCTGGAGGAATGGGCCAAAATTCCAGCAACTTATTGTTAGAACCTTGTGGAAGTCAAAATGTTTGACCCAAGTTAAACAATTTAAAGGTAATGCTACCAAATACTAACCTATGTATGTAAAATTCTGACCCACTGGGAATGTGATGAAAGAAATCAAATCTGAAATAAATAATTCTCTCTACTATTATTCTGACATTTCTTTTTTTTAATTTTTATATATTATCCCTTTTCTCCCAATATTGAATGCCCAATTCCCACTACTTAGTCCTTGTGGTGGTGCGGTTACCTCAATCTGGGTGGCGGAGGACAAGTCAATCCGCGTATCTTATCACGTGGCTCGCTGTGCATGACACCGCAGAGACTCACAGCATGTGAAGGCTCATGCTACTCTCTGCGATCCACGCACAACTTGCCACACACCCTATTGAGAGCGAAAACACCTAATTGTAAACACGAGGAGGTTACCCCATGTGATGCTACCCTCCCTAGCAACTGGGCCAATTTGGTTGCTTAGGAGACCTGGCTAGAGTCCACTCAGCATGCCTTGGATTCGAACTTGCGACTCCAGGAGTGGTAGTCAGCGTCAAGACTCGCTGAGCTACCCAGGCCCTGAAATTTCACATTCTTAAAATAAAGTAGTGATTGTAACTGAACTAAGACAGGGAAAGTTTTCTACCATTAAATGACAGGATTTGTGAAAAACTGAGATTAAATGTATTTGGCTAAGGTGTATACTAACTTCTGACTTCAACTATGTGTCCCTTTCGTCTTTTCCTGCTAAAAATCTGAATATGCTGACATGTTTTTAAAAGAAACCCTAAATAGAATTAATGGGAAGACTTGTGTATTTTGCTTATGTGTGTTTTTATATGTTCTCTTGTGTGTACATGTACATGTACGTGTGCGTGTGCAGTGCGTGCGTGTGTGTGTGTAGGTAGCCACTACAGTGTTCACGCCACTAGAATATGGTTGTGTAGGTCTGTCTGAAGAAGAGGCAGAGAAGAGATATGGAAAAGACCAGATTGAGGTAAAATAAAAAAAGGAATAAGCTATGTGCGAAAATGCGTTACTGTGATTTTACCATGGTTAAGAAGTAAATCATTCACTCATTCTAGCCATATACGTACTACAGTGGAACGAAATGTAATTTCGAGTGTTTTAGGGCCTGTTCAATGCACTAGATGGACACGTTGGACCGTTTCACTGCGTCTTGCTGTTTTTTTTTTTTTTGGTGTCTCATGCAGGAGTTTGAGATACTGTGTCAAGATAATATCCAGACACCTACATTCTGTTCCATTCTTTGCGCAACGTTTAGCTTTTTAACACAGGAATGTGTTCGAACTGAACAGCCCCTAAGGCATGATGCAAACAGCAATATGATAAGATAGCAATGTTTAATATTTGCATCTAGAAATCATAATACTAACTATAAACAGTTTCTGCCAATTTAGGTGGCCATTCACACAGAACATGTTCTTGCATCCATCTGTGCTGTTAAATTGTCGCTGTTTTTTTTAGCATATTGCGCAGAAGCGTGTCATACTAAAAAAACTTCAACTTTTAAAATGTATGTCAAGACACTTTTTCAAGACGTGTCAAGTTACAAGAAGTTTCACTTTTTAAAGGGATAGTTTACCCCAAAATGAAAATTATTTTATAATTTACTCTCCATGCCATCCCAAACTTTTATGACTTCCTTTCTTCTGCATAACACAAATGAAAATTTTTAAAAGAATATTTCAGCTCTGTTGGTCCTCACAATGCAAGTGAATGGTGACCAGAAATCAGAAGGTCCAAAAATGACATAAAGGAGGCATACAAGTAATCCATAATTCTCCAGTGGTTAAACCCATGTTTTCTGGAGCAGTATGATTGGTGTGGGTGAGAAACAGATCTATATTTAATTTTTTTTACTATCAATTTCCACCTTTGACCAGCATTAACCAGTAGTTGGCTGAATGTGAAAGTGTAGATTTAAAATTAAAAAAAGGACTTGTATTGATCTGTTTCTCACTCACACATATAATTTCACTTTAGAATACATGGATTTTTTTTTTCTCCCCAATTTGGAATGCCCAATTCCCAATGCGCTCGTGGTGGCATAGTGACTCGCCTCAATCTGGGTGGCAGAGGACGACTCTCAGTTGCCTCCGCATCTGAGACTGTCAATCCGCGCATTTTTACAAGTGGCTTGTTGAGCGTGTTACCGTAGAGACATCTCCATGGCAACCACACACAATTCACCACTCACCCCACGAGAGCAAGAACCACACATTATAGTGACCACAAGGAGGTTACCCCATGTGACTCTACCCTCTATATCATATATGTGTTTTTTCATTCGGCTGTGCTCAGTCTAGCTTTCTTGTTTTTGAGTGCAAGAATGTGCCCCATATGAATAGTCCCTAGTACAGTACTGTACATCAGCCTAACTGAAAGCTGTTAACAGTTGCCAAGTAAAGTGCAATAGTATAGAATTTAATTGATGTGCTTTCACTTGTGTGTATATCAGCTACCTGTATTTTGAAAAAGCTTTTGAACTTGTTTTATCCAATCAGGTTTAGAGCATTTTAGAACACAGTACAGTGTTCCAAATGTCATTCTGCGTAACATGTCAATCAGAACAATCCATTCTAGAACTTTATGTAGTTGCTTTTAAACCTATCTTGCAAACATTGAGTTTAGATTTGACAAACATTTGTTTGTTCATCAAAATGATTAATGCATATGTGTTATGAATATCGCACTCTTAAGTGTGTGTATATTAACATTTAGCCCCTTGCACACCTGCATGACTGTAAAACCTAAAGCATTCAGAGAGGGGTGTGCCGTTAGATTGATTGACATGTGTACAGGACGGCTGACTGATGCTTGCAGAGGTTGGTGAGAGATGACTGCAAATGCAGCATCCCATTGATAGCTGTGAGCAGCTTGTGTCAGCATGCCTGAAGTTTCGCTCTCAAGTCTGTTCAATATTGATCGTTTCAGTGAAGACATTTTTTTTAGAGCAGTAACACGGAGACAAAACATAACAGTAGCAGCACTTGTTTTCAATTGCTTGTTCTCAAATGACGAGCTCAAGTGGTTGATGCAGGAAGTGATGTTGTTTTTGGCGCACTAGTATTTGTCTGTGTTGTGTGGTTTAACAGGTGTATCATGCTTTCTACAAACCACTGGAGTTCACCGTGGCCGAGAGAGATGCCAGTCAGTGCTACATTAAGGTGACATTTTAAACACAGTCCTTGCAAAGTCCTTTCTCCTCCACATTATATTATTTTCTGTGAAATTTAAAACCAAAAATTCTCATTGATTTGCTCTTTAGGTGGTCATACATCATCATTATCTACTAACCCTCATGTCGTTCCAAGCCTGTATGATTTTCTTCCGTAGAACACACAAAAAGATGTTTTACAGAATGTTTACTCTGCTCTTTTTTAAGACAATGAAAGCATTCAGTGACCAGGGGCTGTAAAGCTCCTAAAAGGACAAAAAAACTGTAAGGTATCAAAAAAGTAGTCCATACAACTCGTGCACTATTTGTCTTGTCTTCTCAGGCCATACGATAGCGTTTGTGAGGAACAGACTAAAATTTAAGTTGTTATGCCCCGTCTTCATAGCTCTAAAATCTAATTTGCGCTTACTCAAACGTGCTGCAGCCACAAGACGTGCAAGAACCACTGATATATATATAGAACTGGATCGCTGACAAAACAGTAAACTGCCAGCAGGTGAAGCCACTGAAAGTGTTGTAACGGCCATCTTGGTATGCCCAAACTCTCATAGAGCATCAAAGACTGATAGACGAAAACAGCCCCTTTCACCATCTCCTACCTGCGGATACGACCGTTGCATTTTGGCCTTGAGTGAAAATCATTTTTAATGTTTAATTTGCTCGTTTTGGATAATATACATTACAAGGGAGAAGAAATGCACTGATCGCAACGTCTGAGCATTCACCTGTCCCAGTGTTCAGTACAGCACAACGATCGGAAGGAAGCAGCAAAACTGTCCACAAGTTGTAGTGTAAGTAGGAAAAGCTTTAATATCTGCTAATTTAGGGTGACAATATGTTCTTACCCCCAAAAGGGGCATTAAAAAAAGGCAGACAGGTATTTCTAAATCGCAGTCATAATTGGATACATGTCATAAATACGTGTTCGTTTGCATTTAAAACTAGCATATCCATTTAATTTTAACCAACTTTTGATATAGACACACATAATAACTTGAAATAAATAATTGCATGTGTAGGACGTTTGCATTGTAGGGATATACATGCAGATTTCAGATATAAAATCATTGACTGAATGATTAATGTTTACTTGCTGAAATAAGAAGATTTCAAGGTCAGGATGGACATTGGAATGTTTGGACATAGCAATATGGTGGCGCAGTGGCTTCACTGATATGACGTCATGAGCAATCCAGTTCTATATTATATATCAGTGACAGTAACCAATGTTTGACATCATTGATGGCAAACCTACATATCTTCAAGCACCAAGCAAGTAGTCATTAATTTAAAGGAATAGTTCACCCAAAACTGAAAATTCTCATCATTTACTCACCCTCATGGCATCCCAGATGTCTGACTTTCTTCAGCATATTCAGCAGAATATTTCAACTCTGTAAATCCATATAATGCAAGTGAATGGTGACCAAAGATTTGAAGCTCCAAAAAGCACATAAAGGCAGTATAAAAGTAATCCATACGACTCTTCATAAGTGATATGATAGGTGTGAGTAAAAAACTGATTAACATTGATGTCCATTTTGACTTCAAATCTGCACATTCTACCAGCCCTCCTATGCATGTTCACATGAGTATGGAGTTCTTCTGGCGATTCGCATTAGTCATGCATATCACCATCTACTGGGGTGTTGTGCAAATATGATTTATTATTTTAATTTCCTTTATCCCTACCTTATTTATTTTTTTACTTTCTCTTCCCTGCCCAGTAGCTGCTATATGCACAAAGCAAGCAAATTGCCCAAAAAGAAACCAAAAAAAGAAGTAGAACTCTGTTCTCTTGTGAATACGCATAGGAAGGCTGGTTGAAAGCAGAGATTTATTGTAAAAAAGGACATGAATATTGATCTTTTTCTCATCCACTCCTATTATATCACTTCTGAAGACATGGATTTAACCACTGGAGTAGTATGGATTACTTTTATGCTGCCTTTGTGTGCTTTTTGGAGCTTAAACATTTTGGAACCTGTTAACTTGCTTTGTATAGACCTACAACCTTGCATTGTACAGGCTAGTGTGTTCCTTTTGTGTTCCATGGAAAAATTTTGTAAATAAATATTTTTTGGATTTGGAATGACAGTGAGGGAGAGTACATTATAATGGAAGTTGATTTTCTTTTTTTCTTCTTTCTTTTTTCTTTTGTTAAATTTTTTTTATCATGATTAATTTTTTTTGGAGAAGTAATTAAGTAGCTTGCAATTCATGCTAAGTATATTATAAAGATTTCCTGAATTGATTTGATTCAATTCCGGTTCGATTCCAATTGATTTATGTATTTTTCTGTTATAATGTCCATTTTACTTGCATATAAAATTAATAATCTCTCAGCTAATGCTATTAATTATACAGGGGACCTTTTAACTTGGTACATTAAAAAAATACAAATGTTTCTAGTTTTATTGTATCCTTTTTCTCATTATTTTCATCAAATTTTAGCTTTTAACAAATGTACAATTTCCATGTATTCCATCAATAAGTATGATGTCTTGATTTAGCATATATTGCACATATATATTTTGTTACATGTTTATTGTTTACATGCATAATTGATCCTGTTTACAAATATTAACATTGAAATGTAGAACAAGTGCTAAAACAGTACTGTCTCTTTAAGAATAGCAGCGGTCCAGTGAGCGTCTCACTGAAGTGTTCTTTGTTTGAGTGCATTATAACGAGTCGTAAGGCTTCTTACCAGATCCGTGCAATGTGTGATTAGAATTTAATGTTTGTATTTTTGTTGTTTTTCACCAACAACTGACTGTTAAGAACAGAAGGGATACATTATTCAATAACTTTGATCGTCTTTGGACACATTACACATAATGAGTCAAACCAAAGTTTTTATTATAACATGCAGGGAACTACTTTGGCACTATACTACTCGAGTGAAATCTGAAAATGTACTAGCCAGTGGCTAATCACAGACATTTTTAGTCAGATGGCACGAGATTTGGTCGCATATTTAAAGGAAAAGTTCAATCTTTCAATTTTAAGAATCAGTCTCCGAATTGTTCAAATCGATATTTTTCCCTAGCTATACTTGCAACTAAGGCATTTTTCCCCCTCTCAGGTTATTTGTCTACGTAAAGGTGAGCAGCGTGTTCTGGGTCTGCATTTTACCGGGCCAAATGCTGGCGAGGTCACGCAGGGTTTTTCTCTGGGCTTCCAGTAAGTTCTACATCCCTGGTTTTTGTGCAGATGAAATTAGATAACATTATTAATTAAAAGGTTCTGATATGTAGCCCAGATATCTGTTTCATTACATGCACTTTTGAGTGAATAAAACGAATGAATTCAGTGAATGAATAAGGAGTCTGTGTGTTTATATCTGCAGGTGTGGGCTTACCTACGCTCACCTGAGGAATACGGTTGGGATTCACCCCACCTGTGCCGAGGAGCTGACCAAAGTCAACATCACTAAACGCTCTGGTCTGGACGCCACGGTAACGGGCTGCTGAGGTTAAGCATCCCCTCACTGATCACACGAGCACACGGGAACCAACAGAACAGGGTGTTGTCATGTCATAATTGGGGTGCAAAACTAAACGTAACCCGCAGGCCATTTCGAACGTCCAGAATTCTGGAGATGCAGGACAAAGAATGAGACATGAAATTGTGTCTCAGTTTTTGTTTTAAAAGTTCTTCTGCGTCTGTTCTTACCTCCAGTCTATGCGCACTGGGAGTCTTAACTTTGACCTTTGAGCCATGGAACCAATGCAAATCAAACACAGCAGTACTTCACTACTACAGTTAAATGGAAAAACTATTTTCTTAATAATAATTGACCAGTTTTTAGTAAAAAAAAAAAATGAAATCATTAAATTAAAACACCCTTAAAATAAGAAAAAAATTATTCACTTATGTGTTTATATGTGTAGAATATGTTTATATTAGGTTTATTTTTCATACCCATTTGCCAAATCGATTTTTATATATTTAAGTTTTCTCTATTAAAGTAAATCTAAGAAAAATCTTGTCAGGTTTAAGCTTAAAACAAGAAATAAAAAACAGGCGGCAACTGGGCAAGTAAAATAAATTCACTCAAGAAATAAGGCGTATATATCTCAGTTTCTCAAGGAAATGTATCTTGTTTTAAGAATATTTACATATATTTAGGGGGGTGCAAAAGCCTTATTGAGAAAAATGTATGTATGTTAGTTTCCTACATGATATCTCCCGTGAAGGTCCACATTTTAAATGTTAACCTTTTTGATGTTGCATTCCAGAGGCCAATGCTAACAAGTAATTCCTTCTTTACATCAGCAGTGAATCATCGTTTCCAGGAGAGTTTTTTTTTTTTTACTGTGGATCATGGTAATCCAATAAGGTGCTCGTGTTTGCACTTCGGAATAAGATTGTAGATCCAGGTTAAGGCAACACTAACCGCAAGTGCCGCTATGAACAGATAAACACGGCCGTAAATCAGGATTAAGGCCCAATTACAGTGTGCTGAAATGGGAACCGTAGGAGAAAGTGGCCTAATGTTTCTGAAATATATTCTGCAAATATTGTTGTTTCTCTAGCTGTACTTCCTGTCCATTAGTCATGCGCCGCTCTGACACTGATGGATGGGATAGGCCCGTCGATACGCTGACACCACCCCATTTCCCAGGAACGTAGACAAACACTCGGTGAGCAGCGTGTCACTCAAACCCCGAATATAGTCGTGGACAGAGTGAGCGCTTGTTTAGTCCTGGACTTCAGGAGGTTCCCCAGAGCACAGGGGGAACAAAGAGTACACAGCAATAACATACTCTCCTGCTCTTAAAGGAATAGTTCAACCACAAATCATTTCATCATTTATATACACTTATGTTGTTCCAAACCCATATGACTTTTTCTGGCCACGCTTTTCTATATAATGAAAGTAAAATGGGACTGAGGCTCTCAGGCTCCAAAATTAGAAAAAGGGCCATCAAATTTAGCTTAACAACAAATTAGCTTTGTGTGAGAAACCACACAAAAATACAAAAATGTAAGTTGCTTTTTATGGCTTCAGAAGACTTGGAATATAGTTGTGATGCTTAACAACCCCAGTCTTCTTTCCCTTCCTTTAAACGGCAAACCGTGGTGGACAGAAGAGCTATTCCTTTATCATCTTCTCTGTGTTAAGTTTTATAAGCCAAATAAGGCAGTGGCTGCTTTCAGTAGTGCCGCTGACTTCCTAAAGGTGGCAGTGTTCCGTTTCTCCTGAAACTTTACTCGCATATGTGAGGATAAAATCTCTGGATGAGATCTGAACCATTTAGTCATTACAAATTCAAGTAACCGTTAATCACTGGCAGAATTTAAGATTAATTGAACACCTACTGGGCGTTTTGCATTTCATAGGTTTAGCTTATCTGTTGTTTGTGTACTTGGCTAATAGCTTTGGCCCACAGTGCTGCCACCCTCCTTAGAGGCTGGGGTACTTGCACTACACCTATTCCCAAAAGTTCAATTAATTTTGTGACCGGAAGTCAATGACATCTCCTATTTACTGTCAAACTAGATAAAGTATTCAAAGCATATATATATATAAATGTCAGTAGAACGGCAAAAACTTGCTCGAATGTATGTATTGAAATGGGAAATAAAATAAAAATATGTAATTGTAATTGTAGTCACATAGGAAATGAAAAACAACTGACATGTTACTATTTAACTTATTAAACCAATCACAATATCTTTCTTAGTTTGCTGCAACTAGTTCCACAATTTTATAATTATAAGATAGGAAATCTGAAATCTTTCAAACCAAATAATGTAAAGCATATATATATATATATATATTTTTTTTATATAAATTATTATTTTATTTTTTTCAATTTTCAGTACAGTGATGATGGTTCAAGTAGTGCATGAACATTTTAAAAGAGCCCTTAATGGTGTAATAAACACAAATTTCACATTATTATTTAATTTCCAGTTTTATTACTTCAGTATCTTCAATGAAATTCAATGCAATGACACAGATATGCTAAAACTATCAAATGCCTCGCCTAATTACAATCTGTTATTCATTAAGCTCTAGTGCAATAGTTATGATGTGTATGTTAAATACATTTGATACATGTCCCTAGAAACACTAAACATGATTTCAATGCCAGTTTCTACCTTTTCCAATACTTAAAGGGATTGTTCATCCAAAAATTAAATTCTCTCATTTAATCGCCCTCATGCCATCCCAGATGTGTATGACTTTCTTCTGCTAAACACAAATGAAGATTTTTAGAAGAATATTTAAGCTCTGTTGGTCCGTACAATGCAAGTCAACAGGGTCCAAAAGTTTGAAGCTCCAAAATATCATAAAGGCAGCATGAAAGTATTCCACAAGACACCAGTGGATAAATCCAGAAGTGATATGATAGGTGTGGGTGAGAAACGGATCCATATTTAAGTCCTTTTTTACTAAACATTCTCCCCTTTGCCCAGAAGGTGGCAATATGCACAGAGAATGCGAATTGCAAATACAAAAGAACAACCACCCTCAGGAGAGAAAAGCGCTTAGCAGGGCTTGTTGATAGTGGACATTTATAGTAAAAAAAATAAAAATAAGTACTTTAATATTGATCTGTTTCTCACCTACACCTACCATATTCTGAAGACATTGATTTAACCACAGGAGTTGTATGGGTGACTTTTATGCTGCATTTGTTTGCTTTTTGAGCTTAAACGTTTTGAACCCTGTTGACATGCATTGTATAAACTTAGAGTGGAGATAAAATCTTCCTTTTGTGTTCAGCAAAAAAAAAAAAAGCCATACACATCTGGGATGTCATGAGGGTGAGTAAATAATGGGAGGATTTACATTTTTGGGTGAACTGAACTATTCTTTTAATATCCAGGTAGTCTTCTGTTTGTTTAATTATTTTTGGGCCAGTTAACGTCGAATTTAATTTAATTCCACACTACAACTTTAACAACTTACCCAGCATTGCGTTGAGTTAATATGTGAGACAATATGTTAAGCATAGGTGGTTGTACACATAGCAGCATTGGAGTTATGAGAATGCAATTGTGTTACAAGTGAGGGTTGTGTTGGAAAGAACGGCACTGCTGGAATTTGTTTTTGTTTGAAGTCTAATCTGCCCTGGCTCTGATTAATGAGCCTGAGAGCGGAGTGACAGCTTGCTGTGGCGATGGAGAGGAGCGCTGCGCTACCAGGTTTATTTGTACCCACGGTTGATGGGAAGGGGGTACCGTGTGCTCGACTCAGAGATGGGGTGCTGACTGAAGAACCCTGACCCTAACATAGCACCACCAACAGCTTGGCTCTATCAGCACACACACAGCTGGTGGACAGGGCTGCGCAACAACACAAAAATATGCAATAGTTTGTCAAATATTCAAGTTTTGAACTAAAATTGATGTTCACAAATTTTTTCAATTGAGCATATAAAGTTGAAATGTAACATTTAACTTGCATTTAAAATGTCAAATTAAATGATAAAATGTTCTATAGATGCATAAATCGCAGTCCAACTAGAGACAGTGCTTCAACCCCTACACACTTAGGAAGGGTCAGGGTTCAACTTTCAAGGGCCCAGCTAATGATGACTTGCACAGAAAGCCAAAACTGGCAAGGGCAAGTCTGATGTCACCTGGCGTCCAATTTTATATCTGTGTATATAGAGAAGCTTAATTTGCCATTAAGCCTCATACTGTATAATTTTTGTGTGCATAATAAAATTTGAAAATGTACTGTTGCACCATTAAAATAATGAATGATTAGATTTTGTCTTTTTGTTTTTCTTTACAGATGGTGTGTATTTAATAGGTCTTGTCTTTTATTAGCCTTGTTGCAAAACTCTTGGCGACTCCATTTCTCTGTTTTTGCAGCATCTTATGCCGTGAGTGTTACGTTAAGATGCCGGTTTAAGTTAAAAGTAGTACAACTTTGAAAAATGCATCTCAAAAGCCCCTACGCTCTGTTCCATTCTGTTCACTCCTTGTCTTTTTGAACGCAAGAATGTCCTGGGTGAACGGCTCCATAGAACAGTGCCAAAGAACATTTTGTACTCTGTACTCAAACATTTTGATGTTTTTTTTTTAATTGTTATTCTATGAAAACGTATTAGATGCATGTCTTTGACCGCAGTACTCTCTGTTTTTCAGTGTCTTACACAGGGACGACACATTTAAATAAAAATTTGAGTCTTGTTAAAAGAACTTCTGCTTTTAAAAACATGTATTTGAGAGACCTACATTCTGTTTCGTTTGTTGCTCTGTATCTAGTTTTGTTTAGTTAAGTTAGTTTTTGCTTTTTGTTCTGAGTGGCTCATGTAATGATTTGGAGTATGATCTGGAGCACTCTACATAGGCAGCATCTCTGCATTGCCATAAAAATGGCCAAATTCTGTACACTGCCGTGGCCAAAAGTATTGGCAGTGACATCAATTTTGTGTTTCGCAGTTTTCTGCTTCAGTTGTTGTGGTGTTGATTCACATTGTTTCTAGAATATTTTGCAGAGTGATCAGATGCATTCATTGGTCAAAAAATTCACTTCATCACAAAAACCCAAATTTCACAGTTTTTTTGGCCCTGGCATGAAATGGCCAGGTGAAATCACTCTATCATTCTGATTGGATAATAGGAGCAGACTGATTGCTATAAATGAGGGAAGAAGTGCTTCCAATCATTGTGGTCTTGTTAGCAATGATTCCCTCTAAAGAAAGACGTGCAGCCATCATCACTTTGCATCAAAATGGCCTCACATGCAAGGAAATTGCTGCAAAGAATATTGCACCTGAAAGAACCATTTACCGGATCATCAAGAACTTCAAGGAGATGGGTTCAACTGCAGTGAAGAAGGCTTCAGGACGTCCCAGTGTATCCAGCAGAAGCAAGGACTGTCTCCTCCTATGGAGTCAGCTACGCAATCGTGTCACCACCAGTGCAGCGCTTGCTCAATATTGGCAGCAGGTTGGTGTGAGTGACTCTGCACACACAGTGAGGCAAAGACTTTTGGACAATGGCCTGGTGTCAAGAAGGGCAGCAAAGAAGCCACTTCTCTCCAAGAAAAATATCAAGGACAGACTGAATTTCTGCAGGAATACAAGGATTGGACAGCAGAAGACTGGTGCAAAGTTATTTTCTCTGATGAAGCCCCCTTCTGACCATTTGGGTCATCTGGAAAATCGATAGTCCGGAGAAGAAAAGGTGAACGCAGCCACAAGTCCTGTGTTGTGCCAACAGTGAAGCATCCTGAGACCATCCATGTGTGGGGTTGCTTTTCATACAAGGGAGTGGGCTCTCTCACAATTCTGCCCAAAAACACTGCCATGAATAAAGAATGGTATCAAAACGTCCTGCAAATGCAACTTCTCCCAACGACCCAGGAGCAATTTGTGATGATCCATGCATTTTCCAGCATGATAGAGCACCATGTCACAAGGCAAGAGTGATAATGAAGTGGCTTGGAGATAATTACATTTCAATTTTGGATCCGTGGCCAGGCAACTCCCCAGATCTTAATCCCATAGAGAACCTGTGGTCAATCCTCAAAAGGCAAGTGGACAAACAGAAGCCCGCAAATTGTGATCAAATCCGAGCACCAATAAGGCAAGAATGGATCACCATCAGTCAGGATTTGGCCCCGAAGCTGATATGCAGCATGCCAGAGCAAATTGCAGAGGTTATGAAGAACAAGGTCCAACACTGTAAATATTGACTCTTTGCCAATCAAAGCCTTTAAAACGTATGAAACGCTTATCATTGTTTTCCAGTATGCCATAGAAACATGTTTAAAAATAATCTACAAATACTGAAGCAGCAAACTTTGCAAAAAACAAAATGTATGCCACTGCCAATACTTTTTGCCACGGCTGTATGTTAACTGCTTGGGATTATCAACTCAAAATTGTATCAAATATAGTTGAATGTTGCTTTTAAAGGAATATTTTGAGTTAAATACAAGTTAAGGTTAAGCTCAAACGAAAGCATTTGTGGCATAATGTTGATTACCAGAAAAATGTATTTCAACTTGTCCCTTCTTTCTTAAAAAAACAAAAAGCAAAAATCTGGCTTGCAGTGAGGCACTTACTATAGAAGTGAATGGGGCCTATCGGTAAACATTAAAATACTCACTATTTCAAAATTATAGCCACAGAATGTAACCAATATGCGTGTTAACAATGTTAGTGTGATAAAATGCCTTAACCTTTTCTGTGTTATGCCAATTTTACAACTTAATTGTCATGATGATGTAATGTCAACAAATCCTAAACCTTAAAATTACTGTAAAATTGACAATATAAACAACTTTACATCTCGAAGATGGATGACTATTAACTGGAAAAATGTATAAGTGCTTTTATAAAATAATAAGCTACACATTTCTGCTTTTAAACCCTCCACAAATTGGCCACATATTGCTTTAACAATGCAAGAGGTTTCCTCTTAACAAATAAATATTCTTTAAGCACAAATTATATGTACAATACTAAGTTTATTTTTTGATTTGGTTGAGCTATTTTTTGTTTGTTTTGAATGAAATATAGATTCTCTTTTTTTGTCGACCTCGTCCACCATCTTGGATAATTTTTTGTATTTTTTTTTCACGGAGCTCATTGCAGATCTTTCTATGATTCCCTTCCCCATGCAGAATAAACGCCTATTATGCCTAAAAATGCTGTCTATGTAAATGGCTCATTAGACTCTGGTACAGAACTCATGTATGCGGCTATGTATTAAATGGGTTCTGTACAAAACGTTACTCTTAACGCTGTCTCTGTGTATATGTGTTAGAGAATGTTTGTAAAGTAAGCCTCTCTGAGGAGCTCTCTCTCAGCAGGGGTGGTCATGGTGTGACCTCTCGCTGTCTTTGCTGACAGGCTCCTCGGCAATGCCAACCTGTCAATCAAACATACACAACAACAATGGTAGAAATTCCTCTGTTTGTTTGCTTAGGGACGGGGCTCTCACAAACCCTGAAACTCTTAACGTTGTCACCCCTAAAACTTTCCTAACTCAGAGCTCTCTCTGTAGCCATTAGGATGAATCTTATCCCCGTCACCCACCGAAAGAAAAGGATAGAGCTCCCTTTTTATCGACGACACACTTTTAGTGTCTCGCTCTCCTTTTGAAATGGAACAAATGTATGCAAATCCACCCAGAAACGCACTTAGTGGAACAAGTCAACATGTCAGAGTGGATTGGGTGGATATTGAGCATCTTAATCCACTTCTATTATGGCTTGACAGTCGGAATCAGCGTCTATGTGTCCATTGTGGATGAGAGTCAGACAGCCCTCATCATCTGTACGACGGGGGGTTTTACACTCATGCTGGTTGCACAGCCCTGCATGTCCAAAGCCCTGGGAGGAGAAACAAATATCTGCCTTGTGTAAACACATGCTTTAAAATAAAGTATATGCCATAGAAAAGGGGGATTATAGGTAAAATGAATAGGGGCCATTTTTGGCCTGGCCGACAAGCACATGGTGTCAGCCTGATATGTGTTTGATTGAGAAACCTTTAGGGCAGTTGTTTCTTAACTGGTGGGTTGCAAATAATAAAGTGCACCTACCCATATAATTGTGCGTAGGAAAGTAAAACAAATAGATTGACTTAGAGAAGGGACGAGACATGCTTTTTGCGCTAAATCATCTGTCTCTTGGAATTTTCCACGCTCTATACAAGTTAAGCTTTATTGACAGCATTTGTCCCCCAATAGACAAAGTCCACATTATTTATATTAAATATAAAAAAATTGAAATAGCATTTTATTGCAGAATTCCTGGTGAAGAACTACACTAACCATGATCTTGATGGGAAACATTCCACCAGAGAATGATGCACGAATAATCTTGTGACTTATAATGAACAACTTTAAATCAATAGATATAATCATAGATATTTTTCCATCATTTTTTTATTTGATTGTCATTTTCAGTGTACTCGCTGTGCCAGTCTGTTATGATGTAGCCTATACTGCAACATGCAAGGTGCTTGATTGAACCAGAGGTAATATCAGCCACGATTTTTGTTGATCCATTTATTGATAAAATGGCAAAATCTGGAGAGAAAAAAATTCCGCAAATATTAATGAAATATTTAAAAGATAATAACTGGTCGCCAAATGATAAAATAAACATGTAAACATTACATTTGGAATGCTTAAGGTTGCGTAATGCAAACCATTTCACATACTTTTTTTTTCTTCTTTTTTTTACGTTTTAATAGTTGGCAGTAGTGCGTGCTATGCTGTAGGCAGTAGCCTATGCTAGTATTCCATTCTAAAGAGCCACACACAAATACTGTAACGAGTGAGTTTGCACTCATTGACTCGTGAGTATGTCAGATCCTTCAGGGTGTGGTTAGAATAGACTCTACTCTCTCATTACAGTCCAGATGTGTGGCACAGATTTATGTCCATGTCCAAAGTTAGATCATTGTCTTTTTTTTGTGTGTGTGTGTGTGCTTTTTATCAATGAAGTAGTTGCTCGGAGCTAGCTGTTTCAGGTTCCTACCTGATTTTCTTTGTCTTCTATTCAGCTCATCACTGGGAATCCAAAAGACTCATTCAGCTTACATATAACAAAATTAGTCATTAGTGGTGCTTGCTAAGGCATGCAATTTGTCCCACACTGTACAAATGGAGAAAAAAATAAATATAGAAATTTTTAAATTAGTTTAGTTTACACAGGTTTGCAGAAGATACTGATTACCACAAAACAAATCCTCTGATTGGCATTGCCAGCAGGTGGGTGTGCCTTTAAGACAAAGCCTATACAAAAGCCTATAGAGTTCTAGAGGTTCCACAAAGTTTCTAAAGCTTCATCATTTGACGAAGATGTGGACCTATAAAAATCTATATAGAACTCTTTAAAAGCATCATTAATATCAATGTTTGAGGTAAATATTTCACCACCAACAGATTTCACTTTATATATCTAGCCAAAAGTTTTCCTGCTTTGTCCCCCAATTCAAAGCAGGACTGTCTTGCCCTGAATAACCAAAACTCCACTTTCCATAACAAAATAGTATTATATCTGTATTTCAATTTGGTTAATTCTCTGAGGCTATCAGACAACATTCGTCACTTCTACTCTGCAACTTCTACCTTCCAACTCCACAAGTTCTCATGCTATGGATTTGTTTATGAATGAGGCATACTGTATGATCCGACACCTAAGAACCGCCTTAAGTGCCTCCCAAGCCATGCCCACAGAATAATCTGTATAGACCCTATCAGATTTGTTCAAAAGTCTCCAAATATCTGCAAGACCAAGATTTTTACACATTCTGAAAAACATCAATTTTGCTCTAGGGGCCTTACACACTTTTTTGCTTCACTATGATCAAGGACTGAATCCATCAATAGATAAAAGTCTCCTCCCAATATTATATCATGAGGGGTCCCAGCAGCTTGAAACATCCTTTCAAGTTCTATAAAAAAGCCCTGATCATCAGCGTTGGGTGTGAACTTTGCCACTGAATTTCAGCTAAAACAATAATGACTCTTCCTAATTTATCTTTACTCTGTTTGAAACATTTGAATTGTAGATGTTTACTTATCAATGTTTTGACTCCCCTGCTCTTACTTGAGCCAGCAATAAAGAAAACATGTCCACCCCATATCTTCCCAAATTTTTCAGCTTCCTGCAGGGAAAAGAAACAACCTTCCTTCTTTTTAAACGTTGCCCCAACCCATTCACAATCCACGTGTAGAAAGACAGTCCACTCATATTAACATTTGACATTTTGACACATTAGAAAAAAATAGATTGTGTGTCAAAAACAAGATAATAAAGACCACATTCCCCATTAGTGCGACGATCAAACCCTGAACTTTCCCCTGAAACGAACAAACAGAAAAAAGAGAAATGTGCACATTAACCCTGCGCACAACAGCGCCAACCGACGTCTATCCCACTAAACTCAAACAGTCCATGTTTGCCTTTGCCATCGACAACTTTGCCATTGGATTACTAAAGTCTCAAGTCAAGCCTTTCAGTTTCGTTGGACAGTCAAACAAATGTTCAGTGAGCCGGCTCTTCATGAGTACAGCAGATGACCTAATCCTTCCAAAGACCTGCAAAAAAGATTCCACAAAACAAAGAAAGAGCAGATCCAACACCATTCTCCCAAATGACTTAATGACCACAGACGTCAGAGCGACTGGTCTGTAGTCACTGTGTCCTGTGATTTTGGGTTTCTTTGGGACAGGATCGGTGGTGGAGCATTTGAAACAGCAGGGAACTTCACACGGCTCCAGGGTTCTATTGAAGACGGGAGCCAGTTGGTCAGCCCAGGATTTTAGACAAGTGGGCGAAACACCATTTATTTTTCAGAATAGCTTATTTGCCTAAACAGAAAGGCAACTTAAGGTTGTCACTAATAATTCTGAGCAAATAAATGCCTCAAAAAGAGCATATTTATGACAGACTCTTCTGTGCAATTTTAAGTTTCACAAAATAAGTTTGTATGTCATTATGAAAGTGCATGATATGCTAATAAAATGTGTAAAGAGTTTGTTTGTTTTTTGTATCTGCTTGGCGAATCACCTGTCAAGACCTCAGAAATCTGCTAAGTCCATGTTTGTTTCTTAGTAATATATTAATTGCAGCCATAAAAAATTAGTTTTCCATATACGCTAGTCTTTTGTTAGACTTTATATTTTATAGTGTATTAAAAATGTAATAAATATGACATTAAGGCAATGAGGCTCTTCATTTGCTAACCATTCACATAGAACCATATAATACCTAAGGAGTTTTTCTTTTTTTTTTTTTTTTTTCCTGTTGTCTTCTGTTCTTGTTCCTGTATGAGACATGACCTACAGGCTCTATCACTTGCGTGACAATCCACATGATCATCTGCATGATCTCCTTAATCTCCATGGAACTGTTTGCAGTAAACAAAATGTTATCCTTTGGAGGAAAATCATTTATTAAATGCTTTTGTTTATGTCAAAAAATGTGTTATTTGAATTAGGATGTATTTTGATCAACCTGTGCTCTTCAATCTGTGGTAGTTGGGTACAAATGCTTGCACTTTTGTCATAAAAAGAATATTGAATAATCTTTGAAGAAGATACAGTATACTGTGTATATATAGCTATAAGAAGAATAGTTTTCAGTGAATGGCCTGTTCCTCGAACCAGGCTCTAAAAACTAAATATTTGAGTAGAAACTGTTTTCTTTTTCTTTCTTTTTTTCCGGGTCTGTCATTCCTGCCTCCCAAATGGTAATCAGTTAGAACTAAATAAAAGTTATTAAAACAGTTAATTACTGTTCTTTTTAAAATGACAGTACTCCAAGGGTGGGGGATATGGCAAGATCGTCCAAATGTGTATGCTTTTTTCAGGAAAACACAAACTAAGATTTTAGGAGAATATATCTGCTCTTTAGGTCCATACAGTATACGCGCCACATAAAGGAAACATAATACATATGACTCCAGAGGTTAACTATATCTTCAGAAGCTATATAATAGATGTGGGTGAGAAACAGAACAATATTTAAATAATTGTTTTACTCTAAATCTCCACTTTCACTTTTACATCAGAAAGTCACATGGTGCCTGTTTAGTTTTACTTCCACATCTGAAAAGTTAAAGTGGAGATTTATAGTAAAAAATGACTTAAATATTAATCTGTTTCTCACCCACACCTATAATATTTCTTCTGAAGATATGAATTTAAACACTGGAGTCATCCAGTTTACTTTTATGCTTCCTTTATGTGATTTTTGGAGCTACAAAGGTCTGATCACCATTCATGTACACTGTATGGACCTACAGAGCTAAGATATTCTTCTTAAAATCTTAGTTTGTTTTTTGCTGAAGAAAGAAAGTCACACATCTGGGATGACATGAGGTAATGAGTAAATGATGAGAGCATTTTCCCTTTAATCATGCAGAATTAATCCAAAGCGATTTCCTTCAGTATCAAAGCACATGCTTATCATTACCCATTACCCATTTTTGGGGCATTGGTCATTCTGAAAATGTACTGTGATAAACATTTTAGTCTTTGTTTTCATGAAGAATTTTTTTTTTATCAGAAAACAATTAACCAGTTATTAACCAATTACCAGCATTTTAAAAAGAACATTTTACTCCCGAACAATTGAAAGAGACTTTGTTCCCATTTTTCAGTAATGTTCTGAAAAAACAATTTTGTTTTCGGTTTACGTTCCTTGAAAGATTTTTAGTCCATGCCTCAAACAAAGCTATTATAAGGCTTCAAAAGGTTCTTAGACTTTCTTCTATGGTACATTTATATTACTTTTAATAATTTTTTGGAATAGAAAAGCCCAAATTAATTGAGCAGAAATATTCTACTAAAAAGGTTTTTATTATTATTATTCTGAAAGGATTTGGAAATACATAAACATGAATAAATACATTTTTGGGGGCAAATCCTTAAATTATTCAGTCTGAGTCTAAATTGAATCCTCTTTTCCACACACAGCTCACTTACTCAGTATCTCAATTCACAAGATTAAAATGCATTGATTCTCATTGATTCTGTGTCCTTTCACTCAAGTCTTCAGGACAACAGTGTTGAAAAATTCCTGTCAAAACATCTTTCCTCTCTCTACTCCTGCTCTCCCTGTCCTCTCCACCTGGCTTGTGGCTCTGTGATTATTATGCTCACACTCTCATAAATCACCTTATCTTTACAGCCTGTGACAATACTTTCCACTTCACAGCCAAAACATTAACCCAGGGCAGTATGGCTGAGGGTAATGAACACACTGCATTGTCTCTCTCTTGAATTGCTTCCCTCATTGTGGATCAGACATATACACACCACCAGTAAACTTAGTTTGGCAGCCAGAAAGTCTCATATTTTGTTTATTTCTAATACAATTGCATAACAATATTTTTAAGTGGGACTTTAGTGTACAACTACTTTTTGGAGCCATGGGAAACCATTCAGGATGAGGGCATCAGCAAGAGCTATAGGGAGGGTCATACTGTTGAGATAAGACTGCGAACTTCTCATGTACAGTCTTTTCTCATCCCCGTCAGCAGCTCCAGGGAGGATCTTAACCTTGTGCTGAGAGGAACAGACTATATGCCTGGCTTTGGGCCTTATTAGATTCTGCCTTTCACAAACACTGTCAGGTGCCTTCCAGACACCAGCAATCCATCAACACCCTTCCTGAGATGTTTCACCCACACACGGTGCCTATCGCCACAAAAACGTCCACCTACGCACCTCAACCCCCAAGACAAACACAAGACTGGGAGATTCAGAACTTTCCTCAATGCATGACCATCCAAACTTACAAGCTTTTCTTCCAGTATATCCCTTTTCTAAGACAAACAGTTGTAGTTCTGATTCATTTGATTGATTGAATGGTTCCATTTGAATGTGCTTTCCTGCCTGAAGGACAATCATGATTCAACTGTTGAGAAATCAGTGAAAAGCAGGTTCATATGGATAATGATGCATTGTTAGGGCTTAACAAGCATTAAGGAGTTCTGAAGTTGAAAGCTTGAAGGTTTGATGTTTAAGATTGCTTGTGAATGGTAGTGAACCAACAACAGGAGATTTTACTAAGACCATAGTTCTGCTTTATCACAACTGTGTCCTTTAGTGGGGCACTTAACAGCTAATCATCTGTGCCCAATATAGTCTCATGACAACTCGTAATAATCTGTATGCCTTGGCTCATACGGAAAGGTATGGCTTTATTCCCATACAGAATTTCAAATAGATTTCAGTAGAGGCATCAAATTTTAGCTAGCTTCCTATTCAACACTATTTGAAGAAAGGAAACATCTGTGAATAAATGTGGTTATTCATTTCATATTTATTTATGCAATAGACTACAAATGAAAGATGCATGTCAATACTATGTGATTTCACGGGAAGTAGGCATGTTGTTTCAGAGAATTCCAGTACCCTTGTATCGGCCACATTATGGCAACTCAATGACAAGCATGTGGGAGACCCGTGTTCAGATCCCGCATTTAAACTGAGAAGTATCGTGTTTGCATTTTCAGTGATGAGCGTGAATCAGAGGTTGCATTTTTCCCTCTAACGTTAGATTTTTACTCAGCTGATGGTTAGGTTTAGGGTTGGGGATAAAGTTTGTAAAATATGCATTTATCTTCACTGTATTACAGACTTTATAGCTTAAAAAACTTCCATCACAACTCAATTTTGGCGCCCCCAGTGGATTCTACACCCTGAAAATGGAGTTCTCACATGCACATATGCCAAACCACACTTACCGTTTTGGCCACTTGGGGCAGTGTTTTGAATTTCGGTAAGTGTGAAAACCTTCTGTTTCTGATTTCACTGTGAGATCAGTCTGATAAAATGTCCTGACATCTGGAAGCCCTTTTAAATGCTTCGCTTGTCTCGTTCCAAACCCAATGTTTTTTTTTTTCTTGTGTGGTACATAAGTTATTTTCCTAATAAAGTAATGGTTATGTTTAGGGTTTGGGTAAGGGGTTGGACTTTAGGGTTAGATTTAGATTTGGGTTAAGGGTTAATCTTATGAAAAAAAACATAACATTAGTTGTTGGTTTGTTTATATTTCTCTATGGGAGCAACAGTCGTACACTTTTGTACAAGATTACATTTTTTTGTGATTTCAAAATTTGCTTTTATGCACTTCACTCGATCACTTTTTTCAGTGCACACAGCTCATACAGCTGCACACAGTGCTCATAGCTCTTTCCCCCTCGATGGCGTCTGGCTCACTCTTAAATCCATTTCCAACTCTCACTGCAATGAAAAACAGCTGTTAGAAACAATCATTGCCAGGTGATGACCATTCTCATCTCCTGATCCCGCTCTCCATTCACAAGCCAGCACTCAGCCACGCCCCCACCGCCACAATGACTAAAAGCTTATCTAATTTAGTGATGAGCTGTAAACTGACCTACATGCCCTTGTTGTAAGAGAGAGGTCCAAGGGATTTCCTTTCCTCCTCTACCATCAAGATGGGCAATGTTTGGCCCCCCCTCCTTAGGCCCAGGGAGACCACAGCACTCCTTCACTGGCATTGTGGTGTATTGCGGGTAATCTGAGATGGCACCAATAATTCATGGTATGGTGGTGCATGGCATCTGACCAACCTGAGCAGAAGATTTGTTTTTACGGGCCCCCTCTGTGGGTTCAACGGCCTGCCGCCATCCTTTTACCTTAATTGCCCAGTTTGAGGCCTGAGTTGCTATCTCATTTCTCCATGACTGTTGACAAAAGCTATGTTCGGAATAGAATACAAGAGTAGCCTACTACTTGCTGAATACTGTTTGTATATTGTTTGCTCCCTTGTTGTTGTTGTTTTTAAATAAGTAAAACAGTTGTCCTTATAGAACAATAAATGTTTCAATGTTACACATTTGTCACTTAACCTCATCACTTAGCAAATAAATAGAAATAGTATCGTTGCATGTTAGCATGCCATTCCGAACATTGTCAATCAGTATCATTGTTTAATGCTTCCTAATTTAAACTCTAGTCATTTAATGAAGCTGCTATTGCACAGCAGGGTAAAGTGTGAGCTAGTTGGTTGTTCCCATGCTGTTTGCGACTTTGGCCATGATGGCTTTTCCGAATTACTGAATTACGAAAAAAAATGTGTATGAATGCTTTAAAAATTTTAAACCATAGATTCCTTTCACATTCCTTTAACATTCTATGCAGCACCTGTGTCCTTGTTGATCTTATTGTCTCAAATAAGATGGAGAGATGCATGGAGTAACCCTCAGTTGAGCTAATCCAGGGCCTCTAAAGAGGTTTAAAGTGCTCTGGTTACATCTAATCTTTTTGCTCAGACCCAGCTGAGACTGAGACTTCTCCATGATCGAAACGTACAAATAAAGGTCTCTCTCTCACCCGGTGCAGGTATGAAAGGCCGCTATGTGCTCTGTGGATTAGAGCAGACTTCCCCCCCTCCCTTTTTCTCAATTAGAGAAAGGATGAAATAGAGGAGGGAAACAAAAAGGGACTTAGCTGTTTACAGAGCAGCTACTCTACCCCAACAGGAGAACTTGTCATGTTGCGCTTGATTCCTTTTAGTTTTGTGTTTCAAAAGGGAGGTATTTCATACTGAGTGTCATTATTAATTGTGATTTAAATTTAATTTTATCAAACAGAGCCTACATTGATGTGGTCAAATGTTGTACTGTACAGTGATTTGGCGTATTTGCAATTTCCGTGCTGTAAAATGTAATTTGTAATGTATTCAGTTAGATTACTTAAGGTCAGTAATTATTCTAAATACTTTGGATTATTTCTTCAGCACTGGATTTTTCACATGTTTTGACTGTAAAAGTATTTAGATATTTTACTGGAAAACAATAAAAAAATGATTATCAAGAATAAGATTTTTGCCCTAATATCAAAGGTATTACTAGAAAAAAATGAATTATGATCCAATGTGAATTTTCTTGATAAACATGATTGTGCCTGGTAACATGTGCATGTTAAATGGTTAGAAATACGTACTTCTCTGTCTGCTCGTATGAATGTAACTAATATTTTGTATATTAATTATGTAATCTCGTTCCATGTATTCCATTACTCCCCAACCCTGTTCACTAACACACACACATGCAGTAGCTTACAATTGGACATATACCAATATAAAATGCTTGAGGCCTTTTGAAGATTCTTGAGTCATTTGTAAATAGGATATTTAAGGCTTATTGTCTGGAGGATCTCCAGGGGGTTCCTGGTGTCTGAGGAAGCCTGAATAGTACCTTAACTAATTTTATTTTTATTTTCACAGTGCCCCATATACATCACCACATACATCTCCCAGATGACTTTTTGGTGTGTGTTTACATCTGGAACACATCCTACGATTTGTTAGGTGGTTTGTTCATCTGCAATACGTCTATAGGATGTTTCCTCTCAGATGTCAATAAGACGTCTTTGAGACGTTTATAATTGAGAATGAGTGGCAAATTTGTGGCAAGGCTGCCAGAACTCAAGATTCTTGTAAGGATGTTAATTAAAATGCAATGCATTCAGTTGAAACACTCTTAAACTCACATCTTGTAGACGTACAGGTGCCATAAGGACCTTGGGATACCATAAAATCCATTGTAGCCTACAGGAAAATGCTAATGTTCAGTAGGCTACCATATATGTATTAAATTACTATGATATATATATCATAATACTATGGCTTATTAAAACATGATAACCATGGTGTTTCTTTAATCGCATTTTCACTCTTTTGTTGTTGTTTTATTTTAGGCTATACTACTTTCAAACTGAGAAAGAAAGAAAGAAAGAAAGAAAGAAAGAAAGAAAGAAAAGCGCTCACGACTGACTACTTATCAAGTAAATAATGTCTTAAAAACATTTAAAAAAAGAAAGGAAAACATCTGAAAAAAGAAGAAAATAAATCAGGCACCGCCGAAGACACCTCTCCTCCGGCACGGGGTCTTTTCAAGTTCATTGTCGCATGTTTTTATTTCATTCCCCACACGCGCCGTGCAGCCGTTTATTCAGGTACTACAATCACATTCGCTTAATGTTTATGTTTTAACCTTATCATTTAATGGAATATACTCGCATATTGTTGTGTCGTTATGCGCGATATTGTGAGACTCTTAATGCTTAAGTTGTAAGTGTGTGCAGAGAGTGTAGTATTCTACGGTGTGCTTTTGTACTAGGATGAAGCTGTCAAGGGTTTATCACTCCTGCCAACACAGACTGTAACTGCATCTACTGCTGCCATGCCGCCAGCCACACGTTTAGGAACAGATTAGAAATCTGTTTGCATGGATTGAATGGGTAGCATAGTTGCTATAAATAATCCATATTGTTGATATGCTTTAATATGCAAATTATTATTGATGTTTAAATCAAGGAACATTTATTATAAGTTCTCTGTGCCATTGGTGTACCGTTTTTAGAATAATAAACCACCTTATATTTGTGCATTCAGTGGTTTTAGTTTTTGTCTTTGGAAACTTAAAGGTGCTCTCATTAATTGTTGTTTTTTGTTTTTTTCAAATTCTGCAAATATTTTCTCACAGTCTGCTAGCTGTCCATTCTGTGGGTGGGCTGATATTTAAAAAATTTTTTTTATAGTATTTGTACACAGCCCAGGCTCTATAAATGGAACAAAAACACAACACTACTCCAGCAAAAGTGGGTTCTTGCACGTGCACAGGATAGTGGTAGGGGCAGAGCAAGAGGGAAATTAATTAGAAGAAACTCTTCTAAGGGTGCGTTCACATACAACGCGAAGAAAATTTTCGCCTTGCATTGCTTGCGTGAGTTTGACTGCTGGATTATAAATGTGTGTTTAAACTTGGTTTCACACGAGTAACGCGAACCTGTGGGTATTCCCCATTCTCTTCCGGAAAAGGACATTAGGAGGGGCTTCTACGACTTGGTTAATAGTAAAGTACAACCAATAGCTGGAATCAAGTAGACTTGCATATTTTAAGAACTTACCAGGTAGTCCAACTTCCTTGCTCACTTTCCTCCAAGCGATGTCGTTTTTCGTCCATTCTCTGTAGATGTATGACTTTGTGTCATACAATTGCGTGTGCTCACACACCGCCACAGTTTTTACTAATTTCTTTCCAGATTTCTGCTGCTACTATGTCAGTACGTCAGTCACATCTGTACAATCTCAGTGCTGACAGACTTCCGCGACAACGCGTCATGCAGACTTTTAAATTTCAAAAGCGATTGCACGTGTTTGTATGTAATCGCACCGTGCAAAACGCTCGCTTTGTGTTATATGTAAACGCACCATAAGGAGGACAAATGGCTGAGAAACAGACCAAGAGAAAAAGGTCAGACAAATATAAATAAAAAAAGAAGGCTTATGATAAGTCGAGGGCTAGGAGCCGTGTCAACATTGGCAAGGATTTTCAGCAGTGGAGGGTCCTCTGAGATGTAAAAGGAATTCATTTGCATGCATTAATTTGGGGGGGTGGAGCTTCCAAAGGAGCACTTAAGTGAGGGGTGTGTTTGTTTTGGCAGTTGGGTTTGAATATCAACAGTGTTTCTAAGGAATCACTGAGTACACCTTTAAGCCACACTTTCCACACATGTCATTGCATTAGATTAGACAACAAAACAAGTGGCATTTGTTTGTATGAAAGATACCGCAAGCACACATTTCAAGCAAGAAATTCAGAAGAATAAAAAAATTGTCAAGTTTAAAATAATTAATCTTCAAAATCAAGATCACTGAAATTTAGATTCGACACATTGTGCTTGTCAAACAATGCTGAAGATTTTAGATTATATAAAAGATGATAATGCAATGGAATTAATACATTTTAATTTGACAACTGTCCAAGTGCTGACAGAGCAGTGGACATGTACCTGTCTGCGTTCTGTCCAGTAAACCTGCATCTTGTCATACACCGCTGGAAGGAAACAGGTGGTAATGTCCACTGATAAATGAGCGTTACCTGCAGGCCTCTTTTGTAATCAGCACAAAAACCCCTTAAGTCAGGATGCAATGACAAAGTGACCACCATCACCCACGCACATACCCACACTAAGAACAGCTATGCATTCAGCCCTTATCTGTCTCAGCCTTAGTGTGGCATTCACGCCATGGATGTGAACAATACAGCCAGTCGTTCAGATTCGTCAGTATGAGTGACAGGATGACAGAGGGTGTGGAAGCACTTGTGTCTGACTTCAGCTCTCTATCTTCCACAGAGCTGTTTTTCCAGTCCAGATACCCCCTCCTTTTTCCTTTACTAATGCATAGCAGCACAATAAAGGGTGTGTGTACCCCTCACTTCCTCATCTGTTTGTTTAACTGAGCTTTAGAATGGACCTACAGGTCCGTTCGCACATTTGCTTCCTCTACGGGAGAGTTTGCCTCTTTTTTTGATAAGGGGGGTTGTGTGTAAACTGGGTTAGAAACGCTGACTAATGATTATGTGAGTGCTGTGTTCAGTGAGGTGGAAATGTCAGAGAGAGGGAGATGGGGGAAGCTGAGATAAGAATGAAGAAAAGAATGACTAATTGTAGAGGTATGGAATCATGAAAACCGGAGAGTACAGGCTACAGTACCTCCCCGTGGCTTTCAAAATTAATCTACTCCCTCTCTGCTGTCCTCCATTCTGTTAATAAGGATTCATTGATGTGTTACCGAGAAACATTTGTAAAAATTTCCAAATTAGCTTTTTACATATTCTAGAAGAATATATAATTGGTGTTTACATGTTAAAAACGTGCCACCACAATGCTAGTGTGTTGCTAGAGGAAATATTTTTTTGTGGTAATCAACATTATGCCACAAATGCTGTCGATAGATGTTAACTTGTATAGTTTATACTGAGCATCTATGCGAGAGAGGCGATGAAATTGTATCGCAGTTTAGATGCTTACAATTATTTAATCAGCAGAGAGCTCGGGAATGATCACTCCTCTTATAACAGTCTTTTAGCCAAGTCAGGCCACTCGGCGGACATCTTTGGAACGCTCTCAAGCAGCTATTTTCTATGTAAACAGCACAAATATTCCCAAAATGGTTGGTCAAGGTTACTATCAAAGAACATATTTCAAATCAGCAGTAAAATCTGACAACACTGCTATCATTAATTATGCTTCTTAACCTCAGATTACGCAAATAAACTATTTTTTCCGGCTTGTATAGATAGTGCGTATGCTCGTTCTCAAGCTGATTGAAAGATAATGTCTGTATCTAAAAGATGATTGGCTCGTTTACCTGTAAGGCGGGACTTGCTTTCTAGATCCGTTGACCATTAGGCACTCCAATTTCTCCCATTCATTTTAATAGAAGTGATCCGTCTCTCCTAAATAGTCTCTGGTTATAATCATTGAAGCCGTTTAATGAAGCTGTGTCTGTCAACTTGACCCATGGGCAAGTTAAGAATTCTTTTTTTAATGATTAAAATACTTTTATTGTCTCTATGTTCTGGATAAATGCATCTGCTAAATGACTAAATGTCAAAGTAAATGACTTGCGTAGCTGAGTAATCGTGTTAAAGTCACTATGAATGAAGTGCCTCACACTGTAGTTTTGAATGAGGGTGCATTCCATTCAGAAGTAATCATCACAATGAACTTTGATGACTTTACCTTCCACTGTGAAAACTTGAAAGGCTAAAAGGGGTGGGGCTCAAAAATAAAGGTCATTTGGAACTCACTTTTTAAGTAATTTTTAATGGAAATTCTGTTTGAAACTATTTTACAGCATGACTATCATGATTGTTCTCCCTTCAACGTGCCCTTCGGAAGGTGATTTATTCCATTATGAATGCACAACTAGCAGGAAATGTTCAATGAATAAAAAAAACGGCACTTCGTTAAACCATCTTGAAATGGTCTATTGAACCTGGAATATTCCTCTCTAACTGCCCGTCAGGTTAAAATCGGAAGCATGATCGTATCGAAAAATAGTGGCACACCTCTCATCACCAAGTCTCACTATTTGAGTATCATGTTTATAGCTCAGAATGTGGGATGAGTTAGGCCTGTGCATTAAAGTTTAATACTTGGGGATAGGAGAAAAATCTCTAACCTTTAAAGTTGCTCTCATACATTTTTTCCCCATTATAAATGTTTTATTCCTAAAGAATTGAATTGTAATTTTGAAACATATTTTACAAATCATGACCACTCACATGAGATGACGACTCAACTTTGCAGTAGCAGTTAGGCTGCAACTAACAATTATTTTGACAATCGATTAATCTAACACGCCGGAAATTGCAACAATTAATCATTAGCTCTTAACTTCATCTTGTGCCCTGAATTAAAAGGTTGTATTAAACATGCTTACTAACAATAAAGAGGACAAAATCTTATTTTAGAAATACCTCTAAATGACATTCACTGAATTAAAATGTGGAAAAAAATGCTTTTTATTAAGTTTAATTCAGTAAAGAAATTAACTACAAAAAATCCTATTGTGATCAAGTGTTTTTGTCTTGTTTTCCATAAAAAATGGTCTAAAAATCCTTAAAACAAGATGCATTTACTTGAGAAGCAACATAAACTCAGCAAAAAAAGAAATGCCCCTTCTTCAGGACACTGTATTTTAAAGATAAATTTGTAAAAATCCAAATAACTTTACAGATCTTTATTGTAAAGGGTTTAAACAATGTTTCCATGCTTGTTCAATGAACCATAAACTATTAATGAACATGCACCTGTGGAACAGTCATTAAGACACTAACAGCTTTCAGACTGCAATTACGGTCACATTTATAAAAACTTACGACACTAAAGAGACCTTTCTACTGACTCTGAAATAACACCAAAAGAAAGATGCCCAGGGTCCTTGCTCATCTGCGTGAACGTGCCTTAGGCATGCTGCATGGAGGCATGAGGACTGCAGATGTGGCCAGGGCAATAAATTGCAATGTCCATACTGTGAGATGCCTAAGAGCACTACAGGGAGACAGGAAGGACAGATGACCATTCTCGCAGAGGCAGACCACGTGTAATAACACCTGCACAGGATTGGTACATCCGAATATCACACCTGCGACACAGGCACAGGATGGCAACAACAACAGTTGCCCGAGTTGCACCAGGTACGCACAATCCCTTCATCGGTGCTCAGAATGTCCGCAGCAGGCTGAGAGGGGCTGGACTGAGGGCTTGTAGGCCTGTTGTAAGACATCACCGGCAACAATGACATCTATTGGCACAAAACCACCCTCGCTGGACCAGACAGGACTGGCAAAAAGTTCTCTTCACTGACGAGTCACGGTTTTGTCTCACCAGGGGTGATGTTCTTGCTCGTGTTTATCAAAGGAATGAGCATTACACTGAGGCCTGTACTCTGGAGCGGGATCGATTTGGAGGGTCCGTCATGGTCTGGGGCAGTATGACAGCATCATCGGATAATCTCAGTGCTGTGCGTTACAGAAAAGACATCCTCCTCCCTCATGTGGTACCCTTCCTTCAGGCTCATCCTGACATGACCCTCCAGCATGACAATGCCATCAGCCATACTGCTCGTTCTGTGCATGGTTTCCTGCAAGACAGGAATGTCAGTGTTTTGCCATGGCCAGAGAAGAGCCCGAATCTCAGTCCCATTGAGTACGTCTGGGACCTGTTGGATCGGAGGGTGAGGGCTAGGGCTATTCCCCCCAGAAATGTCCGGGAACTTGCAAGTTTCTTGGTGGAAGAGTGGGGTAACATCTCACAGCAGGAACTGGCAAATCTGGTGCGGTCCATGAGGAGGAGATGCACTGTACTTAATGCAGCTGGTGGCCACACCAGATACTGACTGTTACTTTTGAGTTTGACCTCTTTGTTCAGGGACACATTATTCAATTTCTGTTAGTCACATATCTGTGAAACTTGTTCAGTTTATGTCTTAGTTGTTGAATCTTTTTATGTTCATACAAATATTTACACATTAATTTTGCTGAAAATAAAAGCAGTTGAAAGTGAGAGGACGTTTCTTTTTTTACTGAGTTTATAAGATATTTAGACTTGCTTTAAGAGAATGCATTATTTGTAGTGTGTTTTGTATATAGGTGTATTTTTTTATGTGGTTATACATCTGTGAGTGCAGTAAAGTCAAAATGTACTTGTATTCAAGATCTATTCTCTAAAAGCAAGTCTAAATATGCTTCTCAGGTAAATGCATTTTTTTTTTTTAGGATAGGATTTTTAGACATATATTATGTTCAACATTCTCATATAAAATTTTTTTCTTCTGCACTATAGATGCTAAAGAAACTGTATGTTGTTTTAAAGGAGTTTTAGATATTTATATTGGAAAACAAGCCAAAACATAAACAAATCAAAAACAAATATTTTTCGGCATGTAATGGGGCTAAGACTACCTCTCTCACCTTTCTGTTCACTTCAATACGTCTTTAACTCACAAAAAAACAAACTCTGTCTTATTAATAAAGCTGCGTATTGCCAATTTTCTTCATGATATGAATTGCACAGTGACACATATATTATGATACAATAAGTCACAAGCCATCACGTTATAATCTAGCTGCATTAAGTATGCATGCTCGAGAGACTAGCGTCCCCGCGACAGAGTGTGCCTCAGCTGGGTGCAGTTTCAATCTCTCCCCCTTAGATCGGCACATTCGCACAACTCGTAGAAGAGCCGCTGACCATACAAAGAAATGCCAGTTTCGGAGTTTGTACTTATTACTTAATCTGCTTCCGTATTATATGAAATTTAATAAAGCTATAATGCATTCAATATAACTGCATTTAAGATGTAAATCCAGGTTGTTTCCTTTAAAGATATCCAGCTCCGCTTATTCCGCAATGAAACTGCTTCTGTATTTGCTTATTTGGTATTTTTGTAGAATTCCCTCATACTTCGCAATCTACATCACCTGAAGCTGTGACAGTTTAGAGTGCATCTGGACTGTGAGCTGTGTAATTCGTCCTCACCTCAGTCAGGTGCAAACTGCAGTGCTGCTCTCGTGTGTCTGACTAATAATTTCAGCCAAGGGCGTAGATTTGTCTTGAAAATTTTGGGGGTTTGCAGCGTGAAGCATTTACATGTTTTCATTGATCATGGTATAAATATTTGTTTTGCTTGTTTTGATTATTGGGGGATTTATTTTGAATGATGCTACATCCACACCACTAGATGTCACTGTAAGGCCAAGATGACATGAGCTAAATTTGCTGAGTGCAACTTTAAAGGGATAGTTCATCTGAAAATTTAAATCATGTCAAGTACTCATTCAGTTTGCCTCATTCACTATCCACTTTCATTGGATGGAAAAAAGATGCAGTTAAAGTGAAAGGTGACTTGGAGTCTAACAGTGTGCCAAATATCTCCTTTTCTGTTCCTTGGAAAAAAGTGCACGGTGCTTACCTTAGCAACATTTGTAAAACACAAGAGTGATAAAAACAAATTTTCTGCCGTTTTCATGTCTCCCATGATTTTCTGCTAGTGTAATACTTCAGCGATGACGTTCACCTGATCTGCGCTTGAATCTTGGCAGCAATTATGACATTCTATATTCCCACAATCTCCAGGATCTTATTGGGGCTTATTTATGAATGGCAGCATATGACAGTGGCTTGGGCAGAGGTGTGTGGCTGCCCATCACTGGCTTCGCGGACTCCAAAGCGCAGGGGAGGAGAGGAATGCAGACAGCCTAACCTCGATCTTTGAAGCCCACATTAAAATGACTGCTGCTCCCCCTCCACCGGTATAAGTCGGAGCGCAAGGGGCACAGATAGAGCCCGTGTTTGATCTGAAGGTCGCCAGCCCTTTGCCTGTGTTGAGAGATACCTGGCTGACGTGGCTGCTGCTTATTTAATAACATGAAGGGGAAGCGAACTCTCTCTCATAATTAGGCCTAATTACAAAGCAGGTGTTGACAGAAGGCCCAAGAAGAGACAAACTGCCTTTATCCCAAGTCTTAGAGTCAGATTACTGGAGCTGTCTTATCTGTTACACAGAGAGAGAACTCAAACTCTCTCTCTCTCTCTCTTTCTTTCTTCATCATCCCATCAGAAGAAACGGGCATTCTCGTTTCATTTCTGCCGTTGGCTGTAAATTTAAGACCGTCATGTTCGTGGCGTTTCCAGTTAGACAATCAAAACCACATCAGTTATTACTGGTTGCATACCAGTTTGGGTGTAAATATTTGATCTGACAACAATACAATTCATAATAATAATAATAAAAAAATATATAGATTTATAAAATCCTAAATTTGGATAGTCCTACTCCACCATGCTGCCATGATCTTGACTCTTCGATTTGATTACAGTTTTTTAGGAAATTATATAATAATTTTATACAATTAAAATTGTATAAACTTACAATATTTATTAATATTATTATTATTTTTTTTTTTAAATATGCTTTTCTACCAGAACACTTTCTCCCTGGTCCTTGTAAGTAACAAAAGTAAATTGGGGATCTATTTATTTATTTTTTTTAGGGCTGGGATCGATATCGATTTCTTGATATGTTTTGATTCACCAGTAGGTATTTGACTGTATCAAATATCACGATAATTGCTAGGGCATCTTTCATAAGATAAATAAACTATTGTTGTTCTTAATTACAAGATTTAGTTAATTGTTAATTAATTAAATTCAGTAACTTTTTAATTAAACAATCACAAAGAAAATTATTTTGCAAAGATCAAACCACATAAGATTCAAAGAGACTTGGTGGCTTTCAAACGTCTATTTTGCATTTATGTAATTTATTACAGTTTATTTCTATTGCAAATGAACAAATAACAATGATACAATTTTGAGGGAAAAGTTTAACTGAAAAAGAAACGTGTGTTTTAGAGTTTCCTAGTTATTTGGTATGTTTTCCTATCTGTGTAAGAGTTAGAATGCTGGAAATGATTTACTGATGGAAATGCTACAGTGCATTCAAAAAAATCGAAACAATTTGGTTAATAAGTTATCTAGAAATTAGAAATAGTGGCTCTGGTGTTAGAGCCATGGCATAGTGGGTAGTTCTCATGCTCTAGACATGTTGAGCCATGAAGGTCATGAGGGGGAACAGGTTCAAATCTGACTTAAGTTGTGTCCAGACCCTATATCCAATCTTTCCCCCCAATAATATGCTTTCTTTACCCTCTCTTTTAATCAAAAGTTTCTGGAAAAAAGTTGCCCTGACTATGCAGCAAAGATTGAGTCTTTCCTTCTAGTTCCTCAGCCTGTGTTACTACTTTGTGCCTATATCTATATCTCCACATCTTTGACTTGCAGAGAAACGTTTTGATGCATTGTGTTTGCACAACGAGAACATGCATTTCCAGACCTGTGTGTCAAGCAGCCCTGGTGCTGTGCATTTTACTATAAGGGCACGTTAATCCTCTTTAAACTGAAGAAAAACCTTGCTGTCACACACACACACTCATCCGACAGAGCACTCTGCAACACTTGCACATGCTTTAAGGACAGGAAACAATAACTCTTGCCATTTCTGAACATTTCTAAGAGCACCGAAAAGGTAAATGGCACTTTAATCAGTTTAAGGTTTGCCGTAAAGCAAACGGACACATAGAGATATTATTGGACAATTATTCAGACAGTTATTCGAAGGTAAAGTTTAATTTCAGCACCTTTTTGTGCAGTAGACGGGGTCTGGCTCCTATACAGGCCTGATGGCGACTGATAGTCACGGGTTCTAATCCCACTACCTCCCTCCCTGCTCTCCTGGAAGAAGGTAGAGGGGCGTTTAGTGACTGTCCTCTTTGTGAGGAGCTAGTATGGGGCGGCAGGGGGCTTGACTCTTTATTAGGAAGGTAGGGCAGTGAAGAATCTCCGCTTGACAGATTAACATGCACAATTTAACCACTAACCTTCCGAAATGAGCTCCCCCATAATACCGGTGGCTCCGGTTTCAGCTCGAGGGGCAGAGGTGAGCAGAAATGACACTGTGCACAAGGGGTCTTCATTAACCGGGTGGCTTCCATATCTTAAATCAGCAATATCAGTCGCCACTCAAAGTAGAAAACCTGCTCTGTCTCTGAGCAAAAGGTAATTTTTGTTGTCCTGTGGTGGTACCTTTTTTGTTTTGATTTTTACAGTTTAAAAGTCCTCTTCAAGGTTAAACATTAAAAGCAGTTTTAAATGAACAGTCACCCCAAAATATGTAGATGCTTATGAGATTTGAAATTTGCTTGTAGACTGAAACATTCTCAGAAAAAGCATTAGAGGCCGTTCACACCGAACATGTTCAGACAGACCTCTTTGACCACTGCGGCGTGTCTTGCTGTTTTTCCAACATCTCACTCAAGAGCAAAAAAAAGAACATCAACTATCTCAAGCACGTCTTGAGATACCCATGTTCTGTTATGTGCTCTGTGTTCTTGGTTTTTCAGTCTGAACAGCCCTTAAGAATTTTGGAACAACTTGAGGGAGAGTGGATAATGACAGAATTTGTATTTTTGGATGGACTATTTCTTTTATGAGAATTTATATTCAATTTCTTTTTTGATGTTGCAGTCTAACTGGTTGCAAACCACATCTGTGTCTCAAGTTGTCTTGAGAATCAACTCTGACATCTAATTTCCGTCTGGATTTTTTGTGGTCTGTTGCATCTCCACTGTGGCCCTCCCTGCAGCACACATAACTGTTTGCACTCTCTCTTTCTCTCTCTCTCTCTTTCTCTCTCTCTTTCTCTCTCTCTTTCTCTTGCACGCATTGACAACCTTTGTAACCTGTTGATAAAAATTAAAATAAAAAAAAGGCTAAATGTAGTCTGTTTACAGTAATTAAGCTGTCTTGCTTTTGATTTATGACGTATTGAGTAAGAGCTTTTACAAACACGAAATAATTGAGTTGGGAAAAAATTACACCTTTTTTTCGTCTACTTCAGTGCTCTTAGGCCTTTGACATTTACAGTGTTAATGAGTGTCACGTTCACTGCCATGTCTCAACGTCGGCCCCCCCTTGTCAAGTCGGCAAGCCTATCCAGTCATGCTAAGTTGCCATGACACCTGAGCCTGCTACAGCTCTGACCCCTGAGCCTGCCACAGCTCTGACCCCTGAGCCTGGCATTGCTCTGCCCTCAGAGCCTTCCACAGCAGTGTTCATGACCACAGAGGTCGTTCCCTTGTCACTGCTGGTGTCCACAACCACAGAGGTCGTTCTCCCGTCAATGCCAGTTCCCATGACCACAGAGGTCCTTCCATTGTCACTGTCTGTGCTCAAAACCGTGGAGACTGTTACCCTGCCACTGCCTGTGCTCACAGCCACTAAGATTGTGTCACGGCCAATCCCTGAGACTTCCACGGCTCCACCCTCTGAGCCACTCCCTCCTGAACCCTGTCCAGCAGCTTCAGCCCAGAACTCTTTCCCCTCTGCCCTGTGGCCACCTCCCAGGCCTCCTGACCTTGTTCCTGCCCTGTGGCTGCCTCCCAGGCCTCCTGACCCTGCCCTGTGGTCACCTGTGGGGGGATGTCATGTTTAAATGTGTTTTTGTTCATGGTTTGTTTTTATGCTTTTATTTTGAAATTAGTTTTCTCCCTGTCCCTGCTTCTGGTCATGTGTCCTTGTCATGTTCCTCTAATTTTTTCCAGTCATGTGAGGATCTGGTTTCATGTGTCTTATCAGTTCTGTTTTATTATTGGTTCCTGTTTATTAGTCTTGTTATGTTCATTAGTTTAGTCTCGTCATTGGTTGTCTATGTCATGTGGTTACCCATGTCCATGTATTTAAGCCCTCATGTTTGTCCTTTGTCAAGTATTGTCAAGGATTTTCAGGAAAATTCACTTTTAACTTTATGTATGATCTATATTTATCAACATATCACCAACCATATTGGTATTAGCTAAAATGTATATATTTTTACATCAGTCTGATTAGTCTGATATTGAAAGCAGTTAATTTTGAGATAAAATGTTTACATTTGTAGATTTTAATGCGTGTCTGATTTTACTTTGAGCATTTAAAAATCAAGATTGGAGCTTAATATTTATAATTTTATAAATGGCAACAATCTGGGTTACAGTGAGGCACTTACAATGGAAGTGAATGGGGCCAAACCACAAATGTAAAAATACTCTACAAAACACTTGTACAAAATTCTACAAACAATTCCCCATAATGACAATGTGAAAGAAGTTTGTTTGAAATCTTTTGTTTGCAAATGTATTAAAAATAAAAAATGTACATAACTGAGTGTCATGCAAAGGCTGTGAATACTTTATGTACATGTAATAAAAAAAAAAAAAAAGTGTTATTAAATTTGCAAAGATTTCAAACAAACTTCTTTCATGTTGTCATTATGGGGTATTGTTTGTAGAATTTTGAGGAAAATAATGAATTTATTCCATTTTGGAATAAGGCTGTAACATAACAAAATGTGGAAAAAGTGAAGCGCTGTGAATACTTACTGTTACCTCGATTTTTGCCCCTTTTTTTGTTTTTTTTTAAGAAAAGGAGGGACGAGTCTAAATTATTTTTTTCTGGTAATCAACATTATGCCACAAATGCTGCCTATTGAGAGACACTTGTATTGAACCAGAAATACTCCTTTAATTATGGGCTATTGGAATCCACTTAAATTTCTATAATGGTGTATATGTCTGTGTTATTTAAAATGAGGCAGTAAATAATTTAATATTTAATGTTAGGAGTAATGTTTTTGTTTCCAGGATATAGACCGTTGATTTTGCTCGCCTAGGAGTTGTCATGTGATGGTGATGGCTCGCCCTCCTCCAGACCCATTGTACATCCTGAGGGGTTCAGGTGCTGCAGTGAACACCCTGCACTTCTGCTGTAGTAGACAGGGGCCTCCACTGCTGTACTCAGGGTTAGTGTACAACAAGTAGAACCATAAAAAAGTTAAACCCTATGTGCAAGAACAGTTTAGGGAAGCCACAGATTCTCTGTTAGTCCTACACTAGCAGTCACAGCCCAGTTTCATGTTAATATTCAAACTGTTTGCAAGATCACTAGCGTAAACAATTCAGACAATATACTGGATATACTTTGTGGTTCATTATTTTTGCATTTCTGTATATATACTGTATGGTCTATTTTTTGGCAGCCTCTGTTCTATAACATTGATGTCCGTGTGCTTTAGGACAGGTAAAGGTGCGATCCATGTGTGGAACCTGTCCACCAGGAGAGCAGAATATGTTCTAGAAAGCCATGCTGGCAACTCCGTTATCTGGCTACAGACCTTCAATGAAGGCAACACCCTCATTAGGTATATCACATCCTGTTTCCTGAACATAAACACTTCTGTATACTTCCATTGGTTCATTACACATGTTATTGTTAAGTTGCTCTTAATGTGTCAGAGCCGTGGCCTAGCGGTTAGCACAGTTCACGCATAATGAGACTTGGTGGAGACAATGTGTTTAAATCTAGCCTGTGTCAAGTCCAAATCACATTCCATGCTGTTTCTCCCTTAAAAAAAAAATCTAAATAATTCAGATAATCGCATGTGTGACAATGACTGTCTGTGTGTGTTTTCAGTCAGGGACGTGACATGCAGGTATGCTTGTGGGATTTGTCTGAAGGCCGCAGTACAGTGACGGACTCTCTCCTCACGGGCAGTGTGGGGTTCTGTCAGTGCTCTCTGCTGGAGACCCATGCCGGATCCACTTTACTGGCTCACCCTACAGAACAGATGGAGGAAGTGAGAGACAAAAGAGATCTTTTCATACTTGCATTACAATTTGTGGACAGTTTTGCCACTTCACTTTGGTGATTGTTGTGCTGTACTTAATATCGGGGCAGTTGAATGCTCTGACATAGCGATCCACTTATATCTTCTCCCTCGTAATGAATATTATCCTTACCGATCAAATAAAAAATTAAACATGATTGTCACTAGAGGGCAAAATGCAACTGTCGTATCTGCAGGTCAGAGACGGTGAAATGGGGGTGTCTGTTTTGTCATACCAATATGGCTGCTCGAAAACGTCCGGTGGCTTCACCTGCTGTTGGCAGTTTAACGTTGCGTCAGTGATCCAGTTCTATATACATATCAGTGGTCCCGATCCTTTTACTCAATA